>NC_135553.1:13387500-13532500 GCF_964340395.1 Glandiceps talaboti
TGTCCCAGAATTATGGCATACTTTAAGGCTTATAGTGGAAATTTTCCAAACTGTGTTTTTTCAAAGTGCTATATTCATAATAATAATAATAATAATAATAATAATAATAATAATAATAATAATAATAATAATAATAATGATAATAATAACAATAACAAGTATTCATATAAGTCGACTAAACCATTTGCTTAGTACAATTCAATTTTTCAGGTTGAAACAAGTTTTTAATAAGATTCCAATCCAGTATATGTTGCCTAACTATACAGATGAGTTGTTACCTATTTTCAACGTCATCAAAGAAATGATTCCGACATAATTACCGCACATCCTGGCCAGAAGGACATACTAATATACACTCCCTCTAACTACCTATATATATATATATATAAGACAGAAGGCCGTGTATACCTTGGTATACACACACACACACACAAATATATATATATATATATATATATATATATATATATATATATATATATATATATATATATATATATATATATATATAAGACAGAAGGCCGTGTATACCTTGGTATGTATGTTTTAAGACGTATTTTATTTCCAAATAAAACCAACAAAAAAGATATAAAGTGAGATATGACCAAAAATACAATTCGAGTGAACAATATTCAAAAACTATTGTTAAGTTAAGGTTAAGTCAAAGAGGTTACATAGTTTAATGTTTTAACAAGTCTTTGAGTGCTTTGTTATCTTCCGAACAAAGCCCTCTTGTGAATGAGTGATACATCTATCTGAATTGATATTCAAGGTGCAACAACAGTGTAATTTACAAACGAAATAACTAAATATGTGGGTTGTCGAATATGTAGAATCAGACATTTTAAACATAGACGATAATTTAAGTATCTGATGCTACTTTTTCATTATTCTAATCGGGAATATGCCAAGGGCTAAAAGTGAACAAAAAATCTGGGGTTCATAGGTCATTAGAGTTTGAATTGACAACATTGAAATGTGCATGAAAATCACTGTCCCTATGCCGTTGGTTGCCGATATCGTTTGTTTACAAGTAAAGCCAGTCAAAAAAACAATGACTTAAACAATCTTGCTCAGCTATACATTTCATCACCTGGCACAACTAAAATCTTACCAACATAGCTACATCGTCTTTATGTGGTCTTCCTTTAGGGCACCGCATTCTCAAAAGGATGTAAACTGTAACAACTTTTGACGCGGCAGCCGATTAAATGTAGCAATATAATAGCAATATTAGTCCGAGTTACGTTTGTAGATTTTCGTTGTCAGACTTCGTTCTGTTTCAAGACAACTGGCTACTCTTGTATAACCAGTTCATCAAATATCCATCCTCTTGTATGTTTCATTCTACAAAACCTACGATGTTAATTTTTTTTTTAATTTTGAACATAAAAAATTCCCACCATTTACATTTGTTCAACAACAAAATATAACAGATTAAAATATAAAAGTGCAAACGGGGTATTTTTTTCAAATCTTATAAGTGCAAAAGATAATCATTTTTTTGATATTGTAACGCTATATAACAGTGGCAGATGTAAGCTATAGACGTTGACGTCCAACGTTTATGATGTAAGCTGAGGCATATTTTGTGTATTTCATACATTTATTTTAAAGCGATTTATTTCACAAGTTGTTCCAATAAGGTCATATACAACGGATGAAATTAGACAAATGTGGGAAAGTGCATAAATAGGTCAAATTTGGCGAATTCATTGTTGGGTTAAAGGTTACACACAATCGACATAGTCGTGTAAGGAGAAGAATACCTAGATACGATATATTTTCACTGTGTGAATATTATATGCAATGTGTATGTATCATGGGTACAGTGCCATATATAGGCACGGTAAAAGATTTGATCAGAGGTCAGAGAGAAGGGAGGGGGTGGACATTATTTAAGAAAATACTCAGTGAAAACAGAGATGAATATATGATTTGCAAACATTGCTTACTTCTCCCACGTTTTAACACCTTTGAATTCCACTAAGCCTGAACAGATTGATGTCAGCAGTTACCAAAAGCCTATAAACAAATTGATGTTTTGAACCTCAAATTGGTTCCAAAGGCTTTGATGGAGGGCGATCGGTTGTCAAAGAAATCACACCATACTCAATGGTAAATTTTAAAGTGATACTACATGTCATTACATATATACTTACGAAGTCCATATAGTATTATTTGAAATCTGATCGTGGGGTTTGGGCAACGCAAATGACAACATTTTATTTACGACCCATCTTTCCTACAAGCTCTTTAAATAATACTTGCGATGTCTGGGGAAATTGCGTGGGGTACCTTAAACGTGATCTACAACGTATTATTAGCAAATCTTCTATACGAAATAATCTTAGCAAACTAACAACTAATATTTCGAGTTTAAGCAAAGGTTATCATTTTAATAAAAACAACATCAATCAGGCAAAGTAGAGTGACTGTGAACATAAAGAAAAATAGTGATATATTTCTGAATAAGCGTATTTAATGAAGAAATAACACCAAACAAATAAATTTAATCAATTTAATGCATTTTGACATTTTTGTATGCCCCTTCAAATCAGTTCCGTTATTAATTCAAAAATATTGCAGTCAAAAATTAATAACTTCTGTTTCTTAAATATGATATGGTTGTAAATACAGCAATCCTGCTTTACACCCATTTACTAAATAAAATTTATATATATTATTATACTCTTATTTAGTCTAATATATTTTTCAGCATTACCCAGACAATAAAACGTTGGGGGGATATTTATGTATAGTGGAATATTCAGATCGTTATATATGTTACATTAGGAACCCAACTGTATATAAATCAATTTCAAAAAGATATCTTTAAAAATGTATACCCAGAGAAGAATGAATTGATACTTTTTGCACAATATCACGTATCGAATACCATAAAACAACGTAATGCCAGTTTTTTAATCGAGCCGTTAAACTTACTATCAGGAGATGTTTCATTCTCAAGATGTGTTTCCATGGTAACTATGATACCACATTTTTGCGAATACCTTTAATGGATATAAACTTTGTTATATCGGCCATATATCATTTTGCGAATACCTTTAACGGCTATAAATTTTAGTATGTATCGGCCATATATCATTTTGCGAATACCTTTAATGGCTATAAACTTTATGAATCAGCCGTATATCATCATTTGTTTAGAAATGGGATCAAAATGTTAAAGATTGACAACCAAAATGTGTATAATAAAACTTTATGTTCGTTCTGGCATTTTATATCGATTTTTTTTACTAATAGCCAGACTATTGGCCTGTATTACATGTCAAACGTTAATAGTGGACATTCATAGAGATCGCATGGTCTCTGCCCTGCCTTGTATTCCCCTATAAGTGAAATGACAAATATCAGGTTAAATATTTTAGTGCGCAATTATTGTCCATTAAAGAAAGGCACTATTCAAAATTATTCATTTGTTACCACTACTTTTAGTCAAAGATCATATATATATTTATATATGTCGTTGCAATGTATGTACGTACGTACGTATGTATGTATGTATGTATGTATGTATGTATGTATGTATGTATGTATGTATGTATGTATGTATGTGTATGTGTGTGTCTACCCTACAGAGTTCCATGCTGCCGTTCTGTCGCAGCAACTTGAACGTTTCTTAAAAATGTTTCATTAGGTATAATAAGACTTGTCAATAACTTACTCGTAATATCGTATGACATGAACAGTGTAGCATCACCTATAGTTGGACGCATTTCTCATAGTTCAATACGCGGCGGTCTCGATTTAAACCTGTTTCTGTGCAGCTGTTTATATATCGACCACTGGTTAACAATCATTTACAAAGTCTAATTATTGGCACTTTAAACAATTTTCAGTGCATATATTGTGATTGTATGAGCGAACAACGATACCCCAGTTAAAACTAGTATAGTTTTAACATAGTGACAGATTCAAAAACCTAGGTTTGAGACAGCACAATTAAATGAATACAATTTATTGATACAATTCTGTCTATGTGAAATGAACTAATGGGCCATTATGTATTGCTTCATATTCCATTCAGACTAAATGTAGCAATAAATAGCTATCATGGCATTTTAAGGTTTAGCGTGCGCAGCTTCATATTGGTTATTGCGTGGTTGTATTAAATATATAGTGAACAGTAAATGTGCATAATACACTGTAAAACAGAATATGGCATGATTCAAATATATTTGTAAATCGATCAAAATGTATTTCCTACTGTACCATTTTCCACGCTTACAATATGTATACTTAATTTCCTTTAAAGAGACACTGTAACGTTGAAATTCCATTGGCTACCAAAAATATACTCTAGAATAATTGACTTATACTTAATGTATAGAGACTAAAAAAGTGTAAATGTTTCACGGATGACAACATCTACGTAATTACAGTTCTCAAGTGAGGTATACAATGAGTGTAAATGCAAAGAAGAGAATGTATAGATTTGAATGACTAGACCATTCTATTTTATATTACCCTACAGACGGCAGAGAATGGTCATTGATTTGAAATACGACTTTGTATTGTTTAAACAGATGGCAACATAATAAAAAGAATCAATAGTGAATTTGCTTTTAGCTTTAAGGTGTTAAGAAACATAGCTCGAAGCATAAGGTCGGAGGGTCATGCACACAATGTATTCACAATTGGCCACGCGTGAGTGCTTGCCAACTACAAATTATGTCCCGGTGCAATTTGTGATTCTTTGACGTACAGTCTTAGCACAAGTGAACATATGACAAGTATATTGCAAAGGCGAAATTAATTATTGTAATCACCATATGCGCTCCGAACTATGTAAAGAATCTGTAAACAAAATAACGAGTTCGTGATTATTCATATACTGCTTTCCCAATTAACATTTCCCTGTACGGTTGTCTTTTCGAGTTCAACTTGTTCAATAACAACGTTCGGCATACGATGCTTATTTTTGCTACCAGTAGAACTTAAGTCAGAATCTGATGAAATCGAATTTTTCTTGACCAGTATTGGACTACCGTCGCTTGGTGAATTTTGAGTACTTGGGGAGTCACAATATTTCAAACAATTACCGTTCAATTGCGTGGACAATTGGTTGCAGTTCAGAGGAGTAGAACTGTGAACATCACGCTGCATTAAATCTGTTAGGCTCATCTCAGATGCTATGCCTACATTTTTGGAGGGGAAAAGTAGCGAGTTGCCGTTCATATTACTTTTCACGATGTCACGTCTCTCGTGAAAATTATACATGGTGGCCGCGTCAATAGTCGAGAAACGAATACTCTCCGTTCGTGTACTTCGAAAGAAAGAGTTAGACTTCGACCTCGAGAAGCCTGTATATCGGCTACTCCCTCGTGAAAAACGTCCACGCGGTGATTTAAACTTCAAACAGCAACAAATCATGCGAAAACAGTTCTTAAAACGTTCGCTCATGAAGCAATAGCAGACAGGGTTAACTGTAGAGTTTGATAGTGCGAGCCAAAGAACAAATGGTCTTGCATCCAAAACGCGACTGTCAAATACAAAATCTAGGTAAATCTGAGTAACAAAGTACGGAAGCCAGGACAGCGCAAATAAGGCAACTAACAAAAGAAGCATCTTAACAACTTTTCGCCGTCCCTTAAGTTGATTTTCTATTACAGTATTGTGTGACCGAGATTTCCTCACAGGTTCATTTCGTAACTTTTTATCATGGTTCCAAAGTCGTTGGCAGATGCGTAAATAAACCGCGAATGTAAACAACAGTGGGAAAAAATATGTCAGTAGAAACACAAGAATTCCGTAGATCTGTTGCATTTGATCACTAGCCCAGTGCATTTCTCTGCACAATGTATTGATCACTATTCCGTTGATGTCTACTACTTCCAGGTCGTTAGTGTATAGTAAGGGAGACATTATAGCTATAGATACAAACCAAATTCCGGCAAGGAAAAAAGAGACGATGCGCTTAGTAAACATCGATCTAGCTTTCAGTGGTTTCCGAATGGCGTAATAACGATTCAAGCTCACGGCCGTCAGGGTTAGCATGCTACCCGAAACAGAGACACCCTGTATGAAAGGCACCAGTCGACACATCACAGGCCCGTAAATCCAATGAAGATAAACTTCCATTCCGAGAGAAATCGGCATACAAACAATGACGACGAGTAAATCGCACACAGCTAAGTTTGCCAGGAAGGCGTTGGTAACAGTCCGCATATGAGGAAACTTTGCAACAGTGAAAAGTACAAGAGAGTTGCCAACCAAGCCGCTAACAAAGGAAAGCGTATACAACACCATTAGAGAAAGGACGGCAGGTTGGTTATGACGTTGCCTGGCTTTTTCGAAGTCTCCAAAGTCAAATATGTCAAATAGTTGACGTAGATTATCGGAGGAATCCATCCATTCAAGCGATATGTTAAAAGAGGTGTTAACAATATCCACAGAGGTGATTTGACCCGCTACGGCTGATATGTCATCTAACTGACCCTCCATGTTGGGCAGGTAAGGAGAGCCACTGGTGGATAACAAATAGTCGTAGTGTGACAATGGCCTCATTGCGCTGGTTGTGGTAATACGAGACATGTGGATCTATCTTATAGATACAATTCGTATGCAGGAGTTTCTCTCACATGACCAAAATCAAGATTTAGAGATATTCAAAATTGAAATAAAGTTCCCAGTTCCATGTGACCTTCTGGACAGCGTACAACAGTACACACACACACAAGTCTGGTATGTGCGCAAATAGTTTCCAGTGCGTTACGTTTTTGTCACACACGTAAATTACACCACGGAGCTAGCCGAGATTTTCCGAACAATGTTGTTGTCGAAATGTTTCTTTTCAGCCTGTAAAAGAAAAAAAAAACAGTTTTAAGGTTAGGATTCAAAAGTGGCTATCAAAGTGAACTGAAACAATAGTTTGCGATGAACCTACTTGTCACAAAGCACTTGACGCGATCAACGAAGTGTTGAAAGCAAAGTGTTGGCATGACATGTTGGCTGCCATCTAGTTACACACTTCAAGAATGACTCATTCAAGCGTATGAAACGTCACGTGTGGCTGCATATGCGTGTATGTTGTTTCGATACATGTATCTATATACATTGCTTGCACGAGTGTGATAAATCATGATACTAACTTCAGGTAGCAGGTTTAAGAACGGCTAAATATCATTAAAACGTAAGTCAGTGTTGATTTAAAAGATATAAAATATACTGAAATCCTGAAAAGGTGCACTCTGTAATGTTTACCCTGTTACATTTGCACTAAAATCAGTCCAAGCTGGAAAGAAGCCGTAGGCGCTTTTCCATTAGATTATGTCATGCTAATAACGAGCATAGTAACTGCACAGTTGGCACTCCGTTTGCAACGCCCTATATATATATTTAGTCACATTCTCACTTGAAATCACGCTTCACACTGTATACAGCAGTAGTTGCAGTAGTTCAACTATGTCACAGGAAGCGATGTGATGAGTGGGCCCAAAACCATACATGTATTTTCATCTGGCCCTAAAAATCTAGCCTTCCCTGTAAACGTACAGACGTTTGCGCACAATGACGTATAATCGTGCTAGGACACGATTTCTGGTGTTTAATAGCCACGGTCATTTTTAAAAAGTATTTTGGTTGTTAAAGAATTTGATGGTACGAGATCTCGATGCGTGTACAGGTATATTATAATAATTTCTTGCAAAACATTGACTTGAAATGCATAATTGTCTGTACATTCCGAAAGCCATTTGAATATATTAACGTTGCAGAAAAAACCCTGCAATTAAAAACTATGGTTTATTTAAATGTCATGCGAGAGCAAAGGTAGTTGGTCATTGTGGTACAGCTAGGTGAAGCCTACAAGTTTGTCGACATGTGGTTATTTGACATTATGAAGCCTTTATGTCTAGTGTGTATTATCAAAATTTTATATCGTATCGTATTGTATATCTGTAAGTATATTTTGTCTTGTTCATTGTATCTGTAGTCTCGGTTACCCAGACTCTCGACGCTGGGGGCTATGCCTACGAGACCTCCCCAAACGAGAGTCTGGGAAAATGAGATTTGAACTCGCCCGCGCAAGAAGTAGCTTCTGAAGCAGTGCATCATGGGGAGTACTTCACGTTCAACATTGCAGGCCGAATGATTTTGGTACTTTCGCGACAGGATCTAGATTACCACTTCTCAAGCGACTGATATATATATATTAATTACACCAAACAGGCCTCGTTAGCACATGTTATATGCTTGGAAGAAATGTAATGTGTGACTTCCGTCGCGGGGTAGTTGGAACGTGGTTTTCCCAAACTCTCAATTAGGGGGTCTCGTAGGCAGAGCCCCCAGCGGCGAGAGTCTGGGTAACCTGAGACTACTGTACCTGATGTTTTAACAACACCACTTGAAGGTACTACTCGACTTTACAATAACATATTCCAATCTAGTCTTAACAAAACTAACTAACTAACTAAATAAATAAATAAATAAATAAATAAATAAATACCATTACTGCTAGTAAAGGATGGGTGTCCATCATATCACAGCAACGCAGACCCTGTTGTTGGTTATACTTATGTTTGCTTTATTGAAAATTTACTTAATCTTTGGAAATTGTAACACTTTAACCCCCCCCCCCTCCCAATCAGCATTAGGACTCTTACAATGTGACAACGTTAATGCCCACGTCACTGAATTCTGCAGTTATGAAGGTGAAACATTATTCAATTGAACAGTGTATAAATTGTCACCTGGATGAACGCCAAACTCACTCTTTCGCATGCACGCAAAAGTGTATCCTTCGATGTATGTGCATATTGCTCGCCGATTATTAGTGCCGAGGGTGATAATGACTTCATTGTTGCAGGTTCTGGACGACGTGTGAAGGTATGACACATAAGGAGGTCCTTTGCAATAATGATGGAATCGTTATCAAATAGACCCGGAGTTTATGATAACTGGCACGCTATCGAACAGGTACAGAACAGTGTATATTCTGTGTGCACATTTTCTTTTCTTTTTGTAGAGGTACGCCGATGCCGACATAACTCGCGGTGTTTCCTACAAAACTTGAATCCTTGCATCACAGAGTTGTCGAAACAGGAATCATTTCTTTAACATGATTAAACGTTTGATTTGTAACGGAACTTGATATTGTATTAAACTTATCTGTACATTTCATGTGTGTAATATAGCGCATATTGTGGATATTAAGGACAATGTTAGCAGAATTCAACCGAACTCTATATCAACCACAGTACAAGATTTTGAAATCATCATGTAGTGTGTTGGGGAATAGCCAACATCTTACATTTTTAAAGTGTAGTAATATCTTTATCAATAAATGAAATATTGGAAACTTAAGATATCATTTTGAAAGATGTACCTTTTTCTTCGTCTTAGGAATGTGAAATAAAATGTATATATACATATATCGCGATGGACACTTTTCTTTCGATTACTTTGTTATCTATTTAATAAACTGAGTACTTTGTCCGAGGGCAGTCGTCCGGGGTAGTTGTCCTAGGAGCAATTGTCTAGGGGCCATTGCCCTGAAAATTCAAGTAACTATTATTGTTTTAGCTTGACCTCTACTCTTACACCCATAACCTTAAGCTTAAGTCGCTAACTTACCTTCAATTTCCCTCAGTAACAAAGTAAAGTTATTTTTTTAATCAAATCATTTGTATCAACACAGATTTAATTCTAACATCAAAACCTGTGTGGTACTAGTCACTTTTAGGTTGTTTTGGTTTACAAAACGGGTTGAAGATACATCATAGCATTGGTTCCTCTTGCTGTTTTCTTGTTTTCTTGTTTTGGTGGAGGTTGTTTGTTTATTTGTTTTGTTTTATTGTGTGTGTTTATGTTTCTAGTTTGATGGCATTTGCTGCATCCAATTAATTCTTATAACCCTTTGTAAACGATATATACTCCACCATTAGCAATAATATACACGGTACTGAACATTATACCGCGGCCATGGACACTTTATAGAATGTATAATACGTGCCTCCTCTCCACGTCTTGTACAGGTTTAAGTATCCCCGTTGGGCACAGGTGTGAATTTTGCAATGCTTGGGTTTTCTGTATGATTCATTATCTTGAAATCAGTATCAAGTTTTGCTAACAATGGCAGACTTTAAAAAACCTGGATCAAACACAGCGAAAGTTGTCCCTTTGGCTGTCAAAGATAGTGTTAACAATCTATTTTCAGAAGTACACTTACGTTTGTTCGTTTTTGAAACGCACACGACTCCGTCTTTTGTGTTGAAATATATATTATGATAGATAAAACATCGTTTATTCCGTAAAGTCACTCCTGTCACGATCACATTTAAAGTATAAAAGCGATAACATTTAGCACTCGAACATTTGAATAGCCAACATACAAAGCCACAAAAGAAATGCTTTGAAAAAACGCTGTTAATTGTGTATCCTTCGAAAGATAAAATCCACCATGTTTTAATAGTTACTTTTCTAGAAAACTAGAAAAAGAAAACCTAGAAATACTCGCGAATCTTCACTTCAATCCATCTTTTATGTTGCATCATTACAAGAAAGATGTGTAAACATTACATGCTTTCCAACGATAGCGTTGCGTTGCGGATTATAGGGAGTGGTTAGTGTCATTGAAGGGTATAACCTCAAATTGAAATACGATTTCGAGAAAAGGCCAAAACATTTTCGGCAATAGACCATCAATCAAATCTCGTTATTTCCTCTTTATCTGGCTTCATCCAGAATATTTTGTATTTAGATCTGAGAAGAAAACGTAATCATATGTCATCAGTGCTTTTAAGAAATATGTCATCTCATGACGAAAACGAGTATTTGTTTCACTAAGCCCGTCTAAATCTGACCCAATTTGAACTCACGTTTTTTGCCTGTTTATCTTTCAGAATAAATTTTGACCTTTGGTAAGATCAGGAATCACACAACGCTACAATTGTTAAAAGCGAAAAATAACAAAACATAGAGATAAACTCTTTTGGCACGAATCTCTTCACGTGCTGGTTGTTCAGACTGTTTTTCACCAAGACTTCCAAGTAACAAGATATCCTCTATTCACTGGATTTCAAGCAAACCCTGTGATAGTTGAAAGAGTTAAATTATTCAGTATATAATCTCTTCTATACATTACTGTGATATCATTCGATCATGAAACAAGGGACGTCTTATAACTATATTGACTAAGGGATCTCAAATGTCAACTTTGTCAACTTTTGTATTTTCCATTAATAATGAATAACTGTTAACTTTAACTTTAAGCTTACTTAATCCAATACTATCAATTCTAATCAATGTCACAATTTTGCAACATTTGTGAGTAGATTATTTTGTAAATCAAATAAAAAATTGAAAAGACGTTTATTACATAATTCAACATATAATGTACGTGATAGAACTGCATGAATCTTTATATACAAACAGATTCAAAGTGAGAGAGTCGAGTTATCTCAGAAACCAAGAAAAATGCTTACATTAAGTCCTAACATTTACCAGGATACCAGGGAAATTCACATCAGTTGCTCTAAAATTTTACATCTACAAAATATCAAATCATTGACTTTTAGGTTAACAAACAATACTCAGTAGAGCAAGTTAATGGGACGTTTGTTTTGTAGACATGGACAATGGTTATATCTACATAAAGTAAAGTTAGGTGCTTCAATTATCGCAAAGTGCGATGAGTGCCCTGTTGATTTAATTAATAAGTATGCTTATGTCTTTCATGTTACCACTACACCAAGCATTAACTTCCACTTCTTACATAATTAATTATTGTTGTTGACTGTATGTATGTATGTATGTATGTATGTATGTATGTATGTATGTATGTATGTATGTATGCACATATATGAAGATATAAAGGTTACCAATATCTACTAAGCGAGTGCCATGCTTAGTTACCTTGCCACTACTGTATGTACCATAATTATTCGATAGGGCAACAAAAGCCATTATATGAATCTATGCACCATGTTTTGACCCAACGTTACTATATCAACATTTACTATTTTGAACCATTTATCAGTCATGTAACAATATCCAGCTGCAGTGCGATTGTTCTTGACAAAAGATTCGTTAAAATATAAGTTACTATGGCGTTCGAGGAAAAGCAATAACATGTGTATGTGGTATCTTTGCCGTTAAAGGTTTCTCGGCAACAATGGAGAAATTGATAATGAGATAATGTGCTTATCATGGTCGGGAGACTAGATAGGATTTCTTTTAAGTCAAAGCAGTTTTTTCCTTACAATATAAAGGACATCAAAGCACCGCAATTTTCTATGGATGTGTAGATATTTCGCTGATTATCATTCAGTTAGCTGTTACGAGGACATCATTTCTTTACAATTGTGAAGCTATTACAATGACACCTAGAGATTGCAAGGCTTCAGGATGAAACTTTCATCCCCATGGTTTGAAAAGAATAAATGTTTGTCTTTGAATAAAATGCAATAACATGCAATATGTTTTATCTATAATACTAGTAACGACATATTCTTATGAAATGGGATCTATGTGGATTTGTTTAGGGGTTACATGTTAGTTTTTTATGTGTATAGGGTGGCATTAAACTGGCATGATAGTAATTGAAATGTCATTAAAATGTCAGATTTAATATTTGCCCTGGCAATTACCACCGGATTATCATGCATGTCATCGACCTTACTATAAGTACACAATATACAGTTTACAGAAATTTGAGCTCACAGATTGCTTAACTGTTCATGTTGTCTGAGCGACGGAGTATGAAAATGTTACATTTTCCTTGTGTTAGGAGTGTAACGTTAACAGTACTTTATCAAGAACGTTGGGAACTTCGCATGTTGAAGTAAAATTATATTTCTTCGGAGATGTATGTATGTGTATGTAAGTACCGTATGTATGTATGTATATATTGATATGTATCAATGCATGTATATGTACGTACGTACGTACGTACGTACGTGTGTATGCATGTACATTTGTATGTATGTATGTATGTATGTATGTATGTATGTATGTATGTATGTATATATGTATGTGTGTATGTATGTATGTATGTATGTATGTATGTATGTATGTATGTATGTATGTATGAAGGTATGCCGGTATGGTGGCGGGTGGTGGTGGTGGTGGTGGTTGTGGTGCTGGTGGTTAGATATGGAGAACAGTACAGAATTAGCAGAACAGTGAGGTGGATCAGAAATTGAGATTCAACTGAAGAAACCTAGAATAATGTAAGAACTGACATGTTAAATAGATTCAGATATAGAAATGGTTGCATACCTGAAATGAGTGTGTTAGCTTCATTCAATACCAAAGTATAATTGGCATAATGACGATATGCCATGATACGAACGACTAATAATACGTATTCGTTACATCACCGAGACCTTATAACGCTCGATTGAAAACCAAACATACCCTAATACTCTACTATCAGCTTACACGCAGACGAATAAGTAGTTTTTACAGAGTATTCCTTTGTCGTTTAGAGTTTTGGATTGCAGTGTATCAACTGTAAATCGAATATTCACAACAACTCAAACTCTTTTTAGCCATCTTTAATCTGGGATATGCGATGACTGAATCAGTGAAGTATATTGTGTCTGTGCCAGGAGATGTATGAACATACACTTAATACTTCATCCATTTGACCCTGTCTTCCCGTAATGCACGTTATACAGCCTAGCATATGAACCCCGGTCTTAATGATATGAATATGATTAGAGAAACCAACGGTCAACCTACACACAGGACTTGATTTTGTATGCAAATTAACCCATTTCTTATATCCCTCCTCCTAAATCGAAGCAAAATCAACATTCAAGTTGATCTCGTGCCTTTATAGGGCATCTTTGCTGTGGGACATTGCATCATTGGAGTCAGGAGATATAATATATTCAAGTTGCTCAATGAATATTCATGAGAGTTGTATTATATGTATAGCCACTCTGGACATATACATACTTAGTATGTAAATTGAATATATTATTTCTGTTGACTCGAACGATGCAATAGCCCTTAGCAAATATAACCTATAAAGGCACAAGATCAACTTGATGTTTTTCTAAAATCGCAAATAATTGTAGATGATGAAATATCGTGAAATGACTCTCCATAACCCTTGTTTATGGAAATGTATCTATTTCCAGGAGTAGCGTTCCTCTTCCACTACCAAATGGTTGAACATT
The DNA here is from genome assembly GCF_964340395.1 of Glandiceps talaboti. Classification (NCBI taxonomy): domain Eukaryota; kingdom Metazoa; phylum Hemichordata; class Enteropneusta; family Spengelidae; genus Glandiceps; species Glandiceps talaboti. The sequence continues at coordinate 13,401,651 of NC_135553.1, forward strand.
TATTACCTAAAATATTAGCACACTATGGTATCATAACTTTCAATTTGTCACTATCCCAATCTGTTTTGCGCTTTTATTGTTCAACTATTCAAATGCAATGTTGACTCTCGACAATATAAGTAATTGAAAGGGAGGTGTACATTAGAAGCCAGATAACAGTAAGCAGACCTTCGTCTGGCTCGATCTGTTACTTTCAGTTATTTTTAATCATGGCCATTTCTAATACGCCCAAATGAATGTCTTGTCTGTAGTGATGTACCATCATCACCCCTGATACAGACCTATATTTGCACAAGAGCCCTATGTAACGTTGTCAACTACCTGCTGAGAATACATTTCATCGTAGTTTCAGTAAGAGGAAACGATCACACGCACAGAAGAGTCGACCCACAAGTGCACATCTATACAGCCGGACTGACATGGGCACACTGTATCCCAGTGAGAAATCTGTATCCCAGTGAGAAATACTTTAAATAGAATTGGCTTGAATCGGCAATTGGTAGATTTAAAGCTGTCCGTTCTCCCTAACCATTTATGACCATATGACGACGCCATTTAAATGTACAGCCGAAAGCTAAATGGCGATAAGAAAGAATCTAGCCTTGTAAATATATCACTGCCTCAAGGAATGCCACACGTTAATAACCTTGGCATTGAAGATAATAGAAACTGTGTTGTTTATATTAGCAATCTGTAGGACACACCTGTGACCATGTTACACTTAACCAAATGTCAAAACCCATCATAATTCTCATCATAGTGACGTGACCTCTAGTAGCACACTTCCACTTGTACCAAATAATTACATGTATAATGTTCAGCTACCAGATAGGTGCAAATGAGAAATTATCCATATATGAAATATAAACATATTGAATGATATTATCCCTGAATAAATAAGAAATATGATGACTTTTTTTAAAGAAAATTTTCTTTTAGTATTAATTACTTAGAATTCAGGATGTGTTATGTATCAAATAAAAGGGTGTAGGCCAGCAAACGAAATGAGAAGCTGTGGTGATCATGAGAACAGTGAAGTATTCCTCTAAATGATTTCATTTGAATTATCAGCTCCGCGAAACTCATTTAATTCATTCTAGCTCACCTTCTTATCACGAATGCAACATAATAATTATGTGCCCCCTTTGATTAATACTTTTACGGCTTCGTATATAATTTGATTCTTTATTGAATACATGACATGACTATTTGCCATGGTTTCACGTAATACAAGAAACACGCCTCTTCCTCCATTTCATAAAAATCCTTCCCAGACGTACCAACGGTTGGTATTTGTTCTCAAACTAGAGTTATAAGCTATGTATTATGTTTTGTTAGTAACCTTTCGAAAACGTATTTCGGTTGTTATATGTTATTCCGTACATGAATTGTTAATAGTTAGTTGTTTACATAGCCTCATATACACGAATGCCGTGTGTACCACATACTTATTCCTAGCTTTATATCTAAGTACTACTATAAACATCATTACATGCGCCTGCTTGGACTCGACATGAGGATGCGGTCGTTCGCTAAACACGAAATCACGTGATCTTAATGATTTGGGTGTAATAGTTATGATTTTGTTAATAATAACAGAACGACCACATGCCACGTAAGTTTCGGTGTGGGTACTCGGGGAATTTGCACCCGTGCTTGCAGTGTTTTCTGCTGCACTTTCACTCACTCACTACTCTAGTGAAAGTAAGGCGCAGATCTAAAAAATACAAAGTTCTCATGCAAATACCCCAAGTACCGCAAATTTCCACTCACGTGTCATGGGGTTCTGTCATTATATTACTTATCATGTTGAAATTATAATATGGTATGCATTAAATATACAATGCCATGTGAAAATCAAATATCTTCTATGTGAATAGCTATCGACAGAGGTGAACGTAATTTCTCACGGATTAAGATGAAACCCTTGACTGTAGTGTAGCCATATATATATATATATATATATATATATATATATATATATATATATATATATATATATATATATATATATATATATATATATATATATATATATATATATATATGTGTGTGTGTGTGTGTGTGTGTGTGTAACTTGTCCTAGAATGCCTTGTATTCAACTACGTAAGTTATATTCAGCTAAAAACATTCCGTTATTTTACAATCTCACAATGGACTGTAATATTATTTGAAGCTTTTCGCCATTTTAGGTTTCCATTTGGATTATTCAGCTGTTCATCTCCTGTGAACATACGATTAGCATGAATGTAACAGATTAAACTAGACATTTTTTTTCATATATAAAGTCTCTTTTTTGTACAACCAATATGAAAAGCTGATTTCTATTAAGATGAAATCCGTGAACAGTTAGGTGAAAATTATTGTGCGTTTAGTTTCATGACTAGAATAACGTCCACCCACTTACCATCGGGACGGCGAGGCACACCATTTTTTTTTATAGATCAGCTATCGGGAAATACAGCCTCTTGAGGAATGGCCGCACAGGGTACCAGACCTCTGGACAGGGGTCCATTAAACAGTACCCCCACTTGCTTAAACCTTGGAAAGTGCCTTATCACTAACGTGAAACGAATTTAGCCAATTATCGCAAAACATACATTGGCCACAGCAGCTATGACGAATGGACCAATTATGTAAATTGGACCTGAGAGAACTGCGTCACGGGGAATTTGCCACACTGACGAGAACCATGACCAATCGCACGTTAAACGAATTTGAACCCCGTAATACTCAATCGCATACCCAAGCCTGGTCATCAATTTATACATCGATTGACTAGTTTTATGGTGACAAGTTTCACGACTTTTAAACACGGTTAAAAGGTTTTCTTTTTCAAAATTCAATTATCAGAGCGAGCACAATATCATTAGCAATAAATTATCACGAGGTTTTTAGCACGCCAGCTATCTGTAACGATAATATGGCAATATGGTTGCTACCTTGCCAAATCATTAGTAACAAATACGGTACCATGCTGATAGTGTTAATTTGCTTCGAGGGAGCGCAAAATTAACAAAAGTAGAAACTGTTGATTGATACCCCAGGGACCCTCTAACGCATGTTATATTTTATCTGACATAGTTCATTGAATTTCATGACTATGTTGTAATATATATCTGCGTCTACATACTCGTAAAGCGCATTGAGGGCGCGGGTCACACCTTCATTAATTATGTATACGTAGATACCAAGAGTGAACTTATACTCAAGATAAAGACTTCAACGAGTTGTCCTCTCCAACAACAAAATCCTATCATTAACACAAATGATAATTTGCATCTGTTTTTACATCCTCCCTGTTTGCATTAAGAGCGCCACAGTCAGGTATATAAGAATATGAAAAAACCCACCTGTGAGCACAATGATAGCATCTTTCGATACGAAAGAAAGTCCATTGATCCGGAAAGAGTTAGTTGATTGTAAATGACATTTTCTCAATTTGAATGATGTAAGCTGTTGGATTTCGTTCGATTTTCGCACTACGGCAACAGCTGCGTGCCTACTCTAATCTACAAATTTACGTTTTTGTGAAAAGCCAGCAGTCATGAAATGTGTCAATAAACAATAAAGTCTCTTTTGTTCAAGGTATGCATTTTCCATCGTACCTACCTTATCCACTAAATGTTAATATGTTATTCTGTGATGTCGGATTATGCAAATGTGAAAGATAAACTATGTCGATACGACCTTATATGTTTAGTTTTATGGAGTTTTTTTTTATTCATATACAAATTTGATTAAGCTTGATGGTTTACATTGTGAGAAATGGGTGTAATTGGATGAATAAATGTAGTTTACATATTATCTATCAAACGCTTTCGTTCGTGTGTACTTTCATTCTAAAAGTGAAGACCCTCAAAAATCAATGTTTATTCTGAATTGCACATAAAAAAGCAGCATTCCTTTATCATCTTTTGCAATAGAAGTCAATTATCCTGCAACAGAAAGTCGTCTGGCTTAACAAAAAATCGTTTTCAAATTGCTACATTTTATCGTCAATATCTTACTAACATTGCTACAATGTACCTCCCGATCGCGACGCGACAAAATTTGAGGCCAATCATTATATTTACATGCTTGAAAGACTACGTGCCACCCAATGGTAACTTACAAGAGGAAAATGTAACAATGTTTATGTTGGTAACATTTTTGTCGTGTCAGACATTAAAATGTAACAATTTGGGTGAGAGTTGTGTCGAATCAGACGCCCTTCTGTTTCTGGAAAAGTATGAAAACGTACGACACGGTACTACAGGAAAGAAATTGCTATTCATCCCCTTTCCACTCCGCGCAACACACTTGATACCTAAACAACAACAACAACAACAACAACAACAACAACAACAACAGTTGTGGGTATCCTTTTCAACATCAAGTTAATCAATATTTAACAGTGTTGAAAGTCAACATCATACAAGAGCAACTTTCCATTGTGGAAGATTCGACTCGTCTCACAGGGTCTTTATACATTAGGTCATGCGAAGTAAGCAGATACCCCTTACTGGAGTGTGCGATTAAATATGTCGCTATATGTCTTACATTGAATATGACAAGTCCCACAGTGACTATACGATGGCGTATTTCAGATATATTACTAATGTGTTATTAACACAGATAAACGTTGACTGTAAGTCTGTCTTTTACATTATGCCAAATCTCGCATACGCAAATTCACGATTTATACAACACACATACGTATACCAGTTTGCCGTCTATATTTACAGAAACCAAACGTGAATGATAAGTTATTATCAAAGGGAAACAAATCTAGGATTTGGACTCCATGAAAGCTATACAACCGATCGATTTTACCGACGGCAAATAATCGTGGAGTGTTTCTTCAAAGAACTTAAAACGACTATGCAATTTGCCTCAGCGAAGACATAATGCAAATGTATATCAAATGTCTCGAGCACTGTATACGTAGTACATATTAGTTGGCAGCAGAGGATGATCATGACATAAACAGAGTAATAGATGTCTTAACAGGATGGGTCGTTCTATCAATGTACAGAATGTGTTAACCATCACAGGGAAAAGAAAAGGCAACTTTACACCTGACTAATACAAGAACCATTTTTTAATAGTTTTCCACATGTCAAAAACCTAAGAGAAAATGGCTTTTGATATAACCTTAGCCAACATCACCTAACATTTGACTTTTGATAGGAATACTGCTATTATATTCAAATTTGCATATTTTTCGACATTTTAATTCAAATACATCAACTCGAAAGCATATGTTACACGTTCCGTGTATTAATGGACACCTGTGACGGTCATGGTTGCATCGGAATATTAATTGCCGAAGTCAAAATCCATTGTATTTCACTGTTCAAATTTCAATTAAAATAATGGCACGCTTATTTCTCGAACTAAATTACTTTGTTTTATCAAGTTATTCAGTTTCGGTGCGCTTAAAATTGAATTTATGAATGTGAATACGCATGTAAACCTAACTTTAAAAAATCAGTTATTGTAAACACCTACTTTACATAACTTAATGCTGATTAATTATGTACCAAGAGCAATTAAAACACGCGCGCTGCCATATGAATTATTGACAACGTAACATCAATGTTGGAAGTACGGTGGGAGAAGGAGACATCGGCAGGTAAAAAGAAATTACACGCTCTCATGCATTTTTCTCATAATCACCATCGCAATCAGGATAGCATAAGGTTATGTCAGTTTTCAATGTTCTTGCAAATTGAAATGCATTACACTGGACGTAGTCACATTACTTTCCCGCTAATGTTGAAAACAAGCATGAATAAGGTGTCATTCTTAATATTGAAAGAAATACGTTAAACCAAGCCGTTTTTGTTCAAACCATATGTTCACTAAAATTTGAAAGTCGACTGTTAATTTGCTTATAATATGGAATGGAAATAAATACTAAATCTTACCACCTACCGATGACAGGTCTTTTTTTCACAGGAGAAACATCAACGCATGTCCGTGCAGTACCAAGACTACGAACGAACTAAAATGATGCAAGCTAGATCGATCGCGAAACAATTCAGCATGCAAGACTCCCTAAGCTTGTTTTTTTAAACAGGTGTGTCGAGATATGTCAGTTTCGTGCATGTGCTTGTGTGATCATGAATGAAAAGAAAAAAATAGCCCCTAGCAGTGCCATCCCTGGTGGCCCTACACACAAAAACATGATTAGTCTGGTAGACTATCAATTGGATGTGTTTTTTCCCCTCTTTCAAATATCATCTATATATCATATTTCTTACCCCACTGATTTTCTTGTGTATTCCTAACTTTTTTCGAACATGCTTAACACTCTTTGTACCTGATTTGTGATTATAACACGGATTTCAATATTTTTTTTCAATTTATGGGCTCGATATAAAGAGATTTATTTATTACGTTATGCCTGCAGGTATATGTTGAACGAAGTCAAACGACATATAAAGGCACAAAGGGCAATAATCATTTTTAAACAGCCTTCACATGAAACAAATTTCTCAAGACAGAGTGAAAATAATGATTGATCATCTATGTGTGAAGTAAACGTAAATTAAAGTAAAAAATTTGTTCGGTTCAGTTTACCCGATCCGCCTAGTTTTCACTGCCGACCCTAAACTTTATTTTACCTATTCGAGAAAAAATTCTAACATCGCGAAAATTGTGAAATCTCGCAAGAAATAGTGGATGCGGAAATTGACATCAACTTAAAAAGACAATATGTAACTGTTCTTCCAATCTGTAATGGTTGTACATCTGATGAGAAGAAACCAATAACACTGAGACCATATGGAAAACTACCTGTACTGAACAAAATATTACTCACACATGAAAAGAAAATTTAAAAAGTCAAATACAAATCCTACCTACCCCACCTACTCTAATAATCGGAACCACACCACTGTTTTTGTTAGGCCTTACTAGGTGAACGTGTCGACTAGACGAGGGATCACTTGCGGATGTGAAACACGAAAACCGTGCATTTTAAAGAGCACGGTAGAGTTTTGCGACCTACTTTAAAGTTGATGCTACAAACCACTAACTGCCAGCCTAATTTTAGAGTGAGCGCTTTATGAATTGTTCCTAAAGTGAAGTAAATAATCATTCTAGGGCACATGGAAAGCCCACGAAATGGTGTCCCATTTCTTATGTTAGAAAGCATATGTTATAGTGTACTTAATGGTCGGCCTGGCGGCACAACTTTCTGACACGGTAAGTGTCCTAATGATGACTTCATCTCGATGCTAAATTATTCAAAAGATCACAAAAAAAAGACGACTCCATTCATCAAAGCACGCAATCCATTGAAAATCATTCTGGTATTTAAATCAATTGAATGCGATATTTCGCGACCTTTTACACGCGTTAATCTTGACAACGAAGGGATAAAGATCTTATAATATTGTTATTCAATTCTTAAGTAGGCTTTAAAATCTGGAATGAAAACATTGTGTTCTTACGGCTATACTCTTTTCGTTTCGATGAACGCTGTTCCGTTGGTCCCCCAAATCAGGTAATACTTCAATTCTACGCTAAAACTGCCCAATTCATGACCTTTAAGTAGTTGTAAGTATGATGTCATTTGGGATTCGAGGTACGAAAGATGAGAATAACAATTTTGTGTTATATTATCTCACACGCTCATGGTTGTGCGAATCCCACTGGTACTTCAAGAAAGCGCCACTGTAAATATTATTAAAATCTGGTTCTACAGTGCCTTGAACTTCAAAGTGTCAAGATAAAATTTGAGGCCGGTCCGTCTAACGCATTCATCTGTAGATTACAAAGGGATAGAAAGCCCAACAATTGTTACTACTAGTTGTAGGGTGTTCATTTTTGTATGGAGGAAAGTTATGATTTGTTAAATTATAACTATGAAAGATAATCATTCGAATGGAAATTAAAAATGAAAAGCAAATCGATTACTGAAATCGTTTCGAATCTACCTGTCATGAATAGCCATGCATAATATATTTAAAATACGGTGGATCCATTTTCTTCGCAACTTCATTCGATCTGTATTAATAGATGTGTGTAAACCACTCGATCATAGCCTAATCCCACCCGGATTGTGATGCTGCCAATGGACATGACAGTTAAATTGACAAAACCATCGGCTTCGAACTGAACCTTAATATTTAAATGTAATTGGCTCATTATGAGCATACGTCAGTTCAGGTTTATCATGTTCAAGTCAATATGTTTTGTAATGGCTACAACTGTTTTGCATGATGGTATGACGCATGGTGTGTGTTTGAAATAGACAATCTCTAAACCGCTTGGGATACACAAAATATTTGTTGGATGTGCATGATCATACTGTCCCCTATTAATCCCCTCTGATCAAATTCTACAATATTTAATGATTTAACGTAAAAATATGTCACTCAAGTGTCATATGCATATAAACTGATTAAGAAACATGCAATGTCATAGTATTTCATCTATCTCGTGTCTCGCAAAAAGGTGGAAAGGGACTTTTGTATCGAAAATGAAATTATTTAAAACTTAATACGTAGCATTCCTGATAACTGTAAGGCTGTTAATAGTACATGTTATCGTTCTTTGAGAACCAGATCGGCTTTATATCGAAATGCTGATTGAGTGTGACAGCTGTAACGTGACTCAAACTCCGTCTTATTAGCTAAAAGTAGAAAAATATCATTACATGATAAACTGTCGTATGTGAATATGCTTTGCAATATCATACATAATTTCTTCACTGTATAGTTTGTATGGTCATATTATGTTTAAACCTTCCCATCAATAAAATTTAATAGCTTTGAAACAACTTAGCTTTCACCCCTTGACCTATAAATATAAAAGTACGTTAAGGGATCTATAAAATATGTTATATATCTTAATATGTGATATGTTAATAAAAATGTCAAAATACGTATTTATGATGTTTTAATTTTGTTTTCATAGCGGAAATAAGTATATATTTCAGATTCTGTTCTTATTATTGCAGTTCCTTATTTTTATGTCATTAAAAGATATTCCTTCAAGTTTTTAGCTGAAATTAACACGTTCTTTGATTGCTCATTCAATACATACAGACACACTAAGGTGAAATGCACCTCGCATGTAAACTGTTTAAAACATTTGCTGTTACTAATCCCTCCTCATTAGAAGTCAAGGAAAACATCAAGGGGTTATCATACAATTTTATTTAAATATAGGTCAAAATTGAGCCATTGCAGAATCCAATATGGCCACCAAATACCATGTTAATCAATGTGAAAACTAAAAATAATGATTGGTAATTTCCTCGACAACTACATGCGTACGTTGAACCTCCAAATTTCTTTTGTTGTTTCAAAAGGGCCATGATGCTAGCTTCCATATGGCAAATGTTGGAGAGATTGAATTTCAATGAAATTCTTACCCGAGTTGCATTCTATCTTAAGGTCATGCCAGCTTACACTTTTTGCAGTTACATTTGATTTTAATTTTGATAGGATTATCTATAGCTTATGTTATTTTGAATCAAGCCATAACTACAAATTGGCAAGGTTTTAATTTACAGACACATTCTTTACGATGATTATAATTTGAGGAGCGGTGATTAGTTTACAGTTGGATATATTGCGGTATTTAAGGTTATCATTAGAGTTGTTTTCATAAAGTCACATTATATGGCTTCCTTCCATTCGACCTAAGTTGACAATTTTCGCTAAATGAAGTGTGACAATATCCGCTTAGAGATTTCTTTGGAGGCTCCATTATATCCATTGACTAACGTGAAATGCTTTAGAACTTTGCAGCTGTTCTTCATTCAATTCAACTTTTCATCCAAATATCTATTTCTAAACCACGTGAAACTCACCTCCGTCACCTCCATTTCATTTGTAGCTCTGTTGTATAGCCACGTTTAAAAGGTCATTCAAGTCGGATTTATGTCTGCTAGAATTAAGACACAGGTTGCGATTGTGACCAAGACCCTCAACGAGAGGATGATCTCCAAGACGTCAAATGTAGCTGATGCCTATTTGTCATCTCAAAGGAGATAATAACATGTGCTATTCAAGTTCGGAGTGACCTTGAGGGTAGTATATGTATAGAAACAATACCAAGTATGAACAATACCAAATGATGTATTCAATCAAATATGGATTCTCGTTACCATGGTTTTTTGAAAGTTCGCAGACATTGTATGATACACATAATTAAAGTTTTATCTTTAAGACGTAAGTATTGAAGTGTACTGGGTGTTTGACATATTGATATGATATTTGGGCTCAGTTGTTTTTCCCAAATACTGCTATTTATTTACTTCATGTTTGTCTTCATATATGTATTTTCAATACGTCACTGCCATAAGTTTAAATTAGCATTTGACGCAATTTTTGTGACAATTCCAATGAGGCCTAGGTATTTTAATAATCTTATAACAACATGTTGTTTCTTCCATGACGTACAGAGTTGTTGCCTTGATTCTAACGGCATACCACTTGTGGCCATCGTGTTTTTTTATCATTATGTTTCATATTAGATCGGTTAGTTCGCACGGGTCAAATATATGCTACTATGAATGTCACCACACTAGTATTAAAAATGATATTGTTATTAACGTTAAATATGATATTGTTATTGAGACGATGTAACTGACCAGAATCCGTTTGACAAGATCGGAGAATATTATCAGAATGACATATTTCGAGTCATATTACAGGTATGTGAGTAATCTTATGACAGACATATCTGTCCAAAATCAGTTTGAAAACTCGAAATAAGGGTTCTATATATTTATATTCTTTCTACAAAATTGCAATTTTTACAAGTGACCCATGTGCACGATATAATTCCTTAAATTATATTAAACAAATCATACAGTGGTAACTTCGTTTCAAAATCGAGTTACAAAACATTTATAACGTATTATGCATTAGTCAGAAAAATAGTTTCCAACAAAGAAATTAAGAAACATGTTCTTGAGATTTGTTGAACCCATAAAAGAAAATGTTATTTGTCTATTCGTAGTACTATTCACAACTATGTCCAAAGAGAATTAAACAATGTCATTCTTATCATTCAGCGTAATGTTCATTTGCTACATCTACTTGAGTGTCAAGGATAGCATGTTTAATTTTTATGTAGCTTTTTCTTTCACAATGAGATAACCCTGGCTACTTCTGGGTTCCATTTTAATTTATGTAATAAGCCTACTGTACGAACAGAGTATATATAGATGTATATATACAAGCAGAGAGAGAGAGAGAGAGAGAGAGAGAGAGAGAGAGAGAGAGAGAGAGAGAGAGAGAGAGAGAGAGAGAGAGAGAGAGAGAGAGAGAGAGAGAGAGAGAGAGAGAGAGAGAGAGGAGAGAGAGAGAGAGAGAGAGAGAGGGAGAGACACAGACACGCAGACACACACAGACACACACACAGACAGAAACTAGGGTTACAATCTAGCCAGTACACAATTTTAATCATTCTAAGGCTCTTTTTGCTGTTTTAACTCGACTGATATCAATCAAAATTAATAGCCTAACAAGATTTGGCAATTAAATTTCATGTCGTCTTGCTTTGATGGATAACGATCTTTAAATCTCATCATTTAACCAGTAATAGTCGAACAAACTGTTATATATCAGACAGCAATAAAACTATATTTCGCTATGTTATTATCTGACAAGATATGGTAATAAAACCTGTGACGTAAATCACAGTTTCGTGTTTGCTTGCCTATAATGTAAAGTACTTATATTACTTTCCAAAAGTCGTTATCCCCTAAGTGTACATTGAATTAAACGAAGATCTTTGCTGATTGCCTTGTAGACCATAGATCGTAAAGTATGACATAATAGGCAAAATAAATCAAATTGTTACGAAGGGGATTCGGAGTAACCAATGCTAATGTCGTACCTGCATGGTAAGGTATAGCATTTGCCCATGTAGCAGGGTATAACCAGACATTGTATGGTAAATAATAATATTCATGTATTTTCAGTCAATAGCGGTGTGACCTGTTCTACTTTACAATTGTAATAGAAAAAACAAAATTCACGCTATAAGCCTATGTAATCCCAACAAACTCTCCTCGATCGTATATACCTTGTGAATGTGTTCATGCATATGTGTGGAAGTATATGCTGATTGTGGGCAGTATGATATAATAACGAACTTTTTGGGAATTTGCTGGACAATCAAATGGATCCTACCCAACAGACGTCAATGGATAAAACTTGTCTTCATCCAAAGGAATAAAAATAGTTGGTAATCAACTGAGTGCCTAACAATGCACCGCAATATACTGCTTGATTGAATACAATTGTTATTGTGTTCTATCTTTTAAACACCAGTGTTATGTTAAATTGCCAACTAAAAATAAATTATGAAATATTGGAAGATTCTGATATTTATGATTTCTACACAGTGAGAATTATACACAGTGAATGAAACTATTTGAACGTACAGCTAGCTAAACAATGTATTAAAAGTGTTGCCATGACATTATAGATATTAATGTTTATTTATGTAAGTAATATTGATAGACCCAAATGAGCAGGTTAACATATTAATTATATATAACAAATTAAATAATATAATGAAGAAAGATCACAGTTTGTCTAGATAGCCCGGTAACTCTACAATCCTCACCGGAGTTTTACCTAAAAACGCGAAATCAATTATTGGTATATCTCTTTTGCCGCCTCTTTGCTTTATTCAAATTCATTGCTGCGTCAAATGTGGGACTGTGTGACCTTAAAATGTGTTTGAATAGTCTTAAAAATGACAGCTATTTGTTAAAACGTGTTATAATTTCAGAGAACCTTGCATAAAGCACCTTTGAAAATTAGATCTATACATGCAATATATGGTTTGAAACATCTATAGTTAATGGGTACCACGCTGCCATAATTAAAAAAAAAGAATGTGGAGGGGTGTTGTAGTTGGACAGTTATAGTACAAAACATGTGCACAGCTGTACAATGATTAATTGGAAAATACGCGCTGTGCATTATCTCCCATCAGACAATCAAGGGAATGGTTCGTGTATGTAACATTTATTTCAAATTGGCTTCTCATGAGTATGATTATTCGTATATTTGACGTCTTTGGTATTGAGGCGCATGTGGCGATAATAGAGTTCACAATGCACATGCCAGTCATCAATTGTCTCCGTAGCATTTATGAAACTGACTTTCAACTACTCAATAAACTAAAACATGTTGGTTCGTGTCTCATGTATGAATTTGCAAAAAGGATCGTTGATGGCTGAGCAGGAATACAAAAATGTTGCATTATTGTTTCCCATTAAACGTAGCTTATCAAATGTTCTTTTGCAATTTGGATGATTAAAGAAGTTTGTTTTCATACAGTCGCATTTCAAACGTTTACATGATTAATAACTATTTGGGCTATTCATATTCATGTAAACCATAACACGATGAAATTAATGTTGCCGTGTCTTTTTTTTCTGGCACCAAAGAGATCCTGAATTAAGGAAGATGTATTGCAGCCCGTTTCATGTTAGTGTCCATTTTCTGTGTTTGATACAGCCTCGCAGAAACAAATAATAAACAGCACATGCTGCACATTAAGATAGCAGATTTAAATAAATACGGTTTCTTACGACATTCTTAATAAATGAAAAGAACTGACATGTCACCATGCAGACGTAAAAACATTGGCGCCCGCTTGTCTGCGAACATTTAAACGGATTATTTCATTTGGACAAAAGGTGGCAAGAGGTTTCAAGTGCAGAACATGTGCAGTTTCTTGTTACTTTCCACGTGTTTACAAACAGGACCAGTGACCATTAACATGAAACGGGCTGTACTTACACAACGCTTCACACTCGTTCTGCTTAAAAGGGATTAAAGTTATGATTAAAAGTTTACATTGAGGTAACATTATGTTCCACCTGTATTCATACAACTCATACCTTTGATATAACTAGTGAAATGGAGCATAAAGTTATCAAAAATGATTGAAAATAATTTACTTAATGTAATTATGGTAATTCTTCAAATGTTATCCATTAAATGTATCATAATGATTTGTTTTCTGTTAGTTTTTTTTGTTTGTTTGAACGTGATCGTTACCTCTATCTACTGTAACATGATTATTACATTTCGATGTGTTTATACTAGTTTGTGCTCGTGGTAGCATACTGCTAACATTTTAATTTCATGAATTTACATTACATACATTTACCACTATAAATGGCATTACTGGCCTTCCTTTTCATACCTTGAAGTAGAATACTACACTGGGGCCAGTTTTACTGAAAATCGAAGTGCTGAAAATCTCTAACCTTGCAATGTGAAGCCTAGCTTGTTCCTAGTCCATTTGAAAAGACCTTTGACGGTTCACCACATTGTTATCAAAGAAATAAAGAGTGCATTATTATATTCCAATACATTTAATACAGTATTCGGTGGTCATACTGCATTTCTAAACTACCTGTATTATTCATTTTGACCTCCATTTCAAATATTTGGAAAGTTACCTCAGATATTTTTTGTTCTTGATTTTAACTAGGATTAGGTTGGAGTCGTCTCGAACGAAGTAACACCAACAGTTCAAGATTTTTGTTTCAGAAGTATAACCTACATTAATTGCCTTTAGCATTACACAGACACTTGTCCACGAACATAACCAAAACGTTCATCTTAACCTTACACCAAACAAAATAATTGTGGGGTTCCGATAATGCCCAATCTCTAATTAGGGTGGGTAGGTAGGATTGTATTTTCTTTTTCTTTTTGGGTGTTTTTGTGGGATTTTTTTTTTTTTTTTTTTTTTTTTTGGGGGGGGGGTCTTGTTCAGTATATGTTTTGCGTTGTTGATCTACATCCCTTCCACGTAGTCTTTGCGTTGTTGGTCGTTTTCCATCAGATGAACTGGCTGTGGCATACTAGCAATACAGTTTTATATTGTTTCTCACTATTTCTATCGCGAATTTCCAAATATTTTCGATTTTTCGACATTTATTTTCGAATTACCTAAAAAAGGTTTAGCAGTAAACAGTCGACTAGAATTGGTCGAGTTACCAGAACAATACAATATTTGTTTGGCCATAGCTTGGTGGAGGATGTACATGCTCATGTCCTTTCATGTGAAATAGTTATATTATACTTGTTCATCAAGAAGGGCAACGACAGACAGTCGGAAGCACAGTCAAGGAAATACTCTGCACTTTTGAACATCAAAAATTGAAAAACGTGATAATTCTCTAATATTCATGGCCAAACAAATTTCTGAATATCATGTTTCCTGTAAATATGTGTGTTTCTTTCAGATTGTTATTTAAAAAATTAAGTCACGCATTAGGAATCGAAGTGGAAGAAGAAACAGATTAAATGACGTAAAGACACTTACTAATATTCTCATTAAACCAGCTAAGGTATTGATTTACAAATAAAACAGATACATGTATGTTTAAAAGATGTATTGGTCATGATTCAGGGTGTTTTCATGGTGATACTGCATGGAGGTGATGTGTACTCTAAATGTGGTATCATAAGTTAGAATTTAATACATTAATTAACAAAGATGTTTTTTTTTGAAACAATAGGTTTTTTCCTGACGACTTTATTTGAATAATGATTTGTTTTCGAAAAGGATGTTATAAGTGGAAGACACTAAACTTCACATTTTATATGGTCGATATCAGTCGTGAAAATTATGATCATGCTGGCCTTAAAGAATCGATCTCTCAGAATAATACAATATACAAAAAATTGTAACACAATATGAAGTGGCATTAAATGATATGACAAGATGTGAAGTTTAATGTATATTTTTGTGTTGTGATGTGTTGTGTTGTGTTGTGTTGTGTTGTGTTGTGTTGTGTTGTGCTGTACTGTGTTGTGTTGTGTTGTGTTGTGCTGTGCTGTGCTGTGCTCTGTTATTTATGTTGTGTTGTGATGTGCTGTGTTGTACCGTGCTGTGTTGTGTTGTGTTGTTATGTGTTGTGTTGTGCTGTGTTGTGTTGTGCTGTGTTGTGTTGTGTTGTGTTGTGTTGTGTTGTGAAGTTTTGGGTTTGTTCACATTATATTGCATTTCATTACATTGTATAATGTAATTTTGAATAATATTAATTCATAACATATATTACATAATTACACCATAATACATTACATCATACTATATCATAAAACATGAAATTATACTATAGTTTATTATATTATACTATTTGTTGATATCACTTAATTAAAGTATATATATAACATTATAATATCAATAACTCTTTTAGTATAATGTTAATTGTAATCAATGTCACGATTTGTTCCTTGTATGCATGATATTTATATATCAGACGGGTCGTTTTCGTTGACTTTAGCTTCATTCGTTTTATCGTTCAGTTGTTCGTCTACTCCTACTTCAAAATATCAGACATTCCATGAACAGCTTACGTCAAAATCGTTATTGTGTATACAAAGTATAGAGATTTGAAATAAAGCCAAGTAAAAACTTGTGTCTTTCCAACCCTAGTTTAAGCCTCCGACCCTAAAACATAAATAAATTCTCGTGTCGTCTTGACCTTCGAGCACGTTTGTTTTCTTTCCCCGGCGATTTCTGTACATATTTCATAAATCTAACACAGAAGTATTTTGACCGACATTTTGTTTGTGTTTTGGGGTCGAAGCAATATTTTCCAAAAATAAAAACAACTAAAAAGATAATATAGAATAAAAATGTAATCCTGACCTACCAACCCTGTTTTCTGAGGCCATGTTATCCAATTGAAAACGCACAATTATCTTTTTTCCACCTATATAAACATATGGATCTATCATAATATATTGACATTGAGGACTGGCGAAGTTGAGGGTTACCTTTGGTGACTGACAACCGATGCAACGCGATCAATAGACGTCTATTATAATGGACACTAATTGTATCCACGACCTCCTATGAATATATACGTACGGATTCACTTCACCCTTGTCACATTATATACAATCGTCAAATACCATTTTTTCAAAAGCATTAAAACTACCTCAAATTATTTTTCTAAAGACATCGGTCAGTCACTAAATTCTGATATTAAATAAATGCTGATTAGAGTTCACGTTCAAGTTGTCCTGTTGACTGTTTTTTTTAAAGAGAAGAAGGTTGAGAGTACTTTGCTCTTAGCGACGTATGTATGATTTGCATATAACGATTCCTAAGCATGGTTCGTATATATACTTATTCATGCGCAGTTTAATAATATTCTGGTCTCACGATGATTAGTTTGAATGTGTAGTATGTGTAACAACTCTTTAGTGTTTCAATACGTGGATTAAAATACTGAACCTCATAAGACATTTTATATCATCAAATCTTGTTTACGGTTAAAAAAGAGGGTGGAACATGTAGATGTTTATTCCCCAATGAACTTAACCTTGAATGCGTAGTACTGGCAGGTGTCTGTTATGTCGTCTTATTTACTGATCTGTGGCTGTCATGTATAAAGAGGAAAATATAAATAATCGATCGATTAAAGGCACGTTGGCCGACCTCAGCAACTGCTTTGATCTTAATACTAAATACCTATCTAAATCTCTGCTATTATCCTATTCCAGCATTGACAT
Source organism: Glandiceps talaboti (assembly GCF_964340395.1). Lineage (NCBI taxonomy): Eukaryota > Metazoa > Hemichordata > Enteropneusta > Spengelidae > Glandiceps > Glandiceps talaboti. The sequence continues at coordinate 13,419,161 of NC_135553.1, forward strand.
ATGTATATACATGCGCGTGCCCTCTACATTTCTGTATAGTCAACGGAAATGTTGGGTACAGCAAAATTTACCTTTTCATCTGTGTAGTTAATTCCAATGTATCATGTTACGCTTTTGCTCTAAACACAAACTTGAGAACTGTTAATAACGACTGCATACTTTAGTCTTTGGTAACAATGTTCACGTTTGTGTTTGGAACGAAAGCACAACACTACATTTACGAGTAATTATCATTCTTTTGCTTTTCGCAGCTGCAATTATGATGATCTCAGACTTATTGGTGATGTTTTGGAACATTTCAGGAAGTAGAAATTTTTCTTCAGATAAAACAACAAAGAACACTTAGATCGACAGACATTAGTGAATGAATGGATGAATGGATGGATGAATGAATGAATGCATGAATGAGCGAGTGAGTGAATGAATGAATGAATGAATGAATGAATGAATGAATGAGTGAGTGAGTGAGTGAGTGTAGACATTTTTCATGTGATCTGGTTCACCTAACATTTTAGTAATAAAATTCTAGCTTATATAGTTTTCATTTTTGTATAAAAGTAATTACTATTATGCCCACATCTAGATATGCATGAACGATTGTGATGTTGACAGACAATTGACCAAATTAACGATGCATAACACAGAAGTAAATTACTTACATGTAAAAATGCAATCAGAATCTTTATAAACGTTACAGCATTCCACGACTAAACTTCCAAACCGCAGACAGATAGGACGTTGTCGACGAACAGAACTAGAAATTCAAACTTCTTTACTCATTCACTGTGAAAAGATTCGGTCTTCGTTGTAACAAGCAAACATAGATTTTGCGCACCTCCTACTTAGGTAATTAATATCAATGATTTGAAGTCTCCTATTATATTTAAGAGAAACACTTTATACACGATGTGTCCGCAATACTCGGTAGATTAATCAAGTAGCAGCGACGATAATGATTTAATCTGCATAAGCAACGCTACGTCAGGAAACGTCTCCCTGGAGACCAATATTTCATTGAAAATATTGACTTTAAAGGTCTTTGTAAGGCTAGTGAACCCCAACTCAAGGTAAATCATTGATCAAACTCCTATCTCCAAATAGATGGATCACTTGCTCTTTTCTTTGACAAGGCCATGCACATGTCTCGCCTACTTGTTCATTTCTGATGGTGTCGATGAGTTGTGTATTTTCCCACATAATGTTCGTACTATACAAATGATTAAGCATTGTGAAAACACAAACACCTTCAACTACTGTTTACGTCTTACATAGTATTTAATAAACTAAAGCTATAAGTACGTTCTATTCCCTATAAACTGTAATTATGATGGTTAACCTGTTGTAAAGGTTACGTTTGTCTAGATGAGTATAATCATGAATACTACATGGGAAAATTCATAATTAAACTTAGAGCACGATAAACATATGTATATGCATTGTGTACATACGTGTTTCTGAGATGTATGTATGTATGTATGTATGTATGTATGTATGTATGTATGTATTTGTCTCTATATGCAACTATGTACAATTCACGGTACCTGCAATAGCATTTTACCTTATGCTAGAGGGTCAAAATAAAGGTCGACTTATACTCACGCGCCCTTATATTAATGCAAGTGAATTGCGTTGAGCGGATATTCTCATCACGCGTGCCTTTAGTAATGCATCTGAAGCTTGTGAAGCGGAAAAAAAATTCATGTCGACCAAGAAATCAAATATTCCTTACTTTTTACTAGCGCGCCAAGGCAGTAACGTTCAGACTATTGCAGGAGCCGATAATTACGTCCATATACAGAGTCATGGGTTTCCTACGGAAAAGCACAAATTGTATTTATTGTCCCTTTTTATGTTACAATAAACTACATACGTATGCATGCCGATCTGAGCGGGAAAATGATAGTTAGTCTATTTATAAACTAATGTATGTCATTAGCTGTTATCAATGCCTTTTACAAAACATAAATGTTAGATATGAGTTGACTACATATTTTTGAACAAAAAATATTTGGAAAATTGTCGTCCCGTAATGATTTTTAACGACAGGTTGTAATAAGCCTCCAATCGGAAACCCTATATCATGCATGACGTGTAAAAGCTATATTAAACATCTTAAAATTGAAACGGAAATACATACGCGGATGAAAAAAATTATAAAGACATGCTTTAGTTATTAGGTGTGTGAATGAAATAATGCATCAAAATAAAATAACTTTGCATTTTGTTGCTTCAAAACGATTAAAAATTGTGTCTATCATTCATTGCCCCAGCTGCTGCTACGTTTTTACCACACAGTATATCGTCTGTGTTTCCCGTTAACATATATGCTAAACCTCCGACGAAACAAGTGTTAGGCAAAGTAGTGATATATATATATATATATATATATATATATATATATATATATATATATATATATATGTGTGTGTGTGTGTGTGTGAGAGAGAGAGAGAGTGTGTGTGTGTGTGTGTATAAGTACATTCTAATATATGTATATATGTGTGTGTATATATATGTATATATATGTATATATATGTATATATATATATATATATATATATATATATATATATATATATATATATATATATATATATATATATATATATATATATATATATATATATATATATATATAACTCGGTGAGTATCAATCTGCTAAGACAGTGCTCTATACCGCAGTGGCAGAGCGTAATAGTTTTGGTAGTACTGGAACTCTTTCTTGGGTGTAACTCGGAGTTTCACGCATATTGCGATCATCAGACACTCTGATGATCGCAAGAGTGTCTGATGATCGCAATATGCGTGAAACTCCGAGTTACACCCAAGAAAGAGTTCCAGTACTACCAAAACTATATATATATATATATATATATATATATATATATATATATATATATATATATATATATATATATATACATTAGCGTATAGTGTAATTCGTATATGTATTTATTGTCCATTTTTATGTTACAATAAACTACGTACGTATGCATGCCTATCTGAGCGGGAAAGTGATAGTTTGTCTATTTATAAACCATTGCATGTCATTAGCTGTTATCAATTCCGTTTACAAAACATAAATGTTAGATATGAGTTGACTACATATTTTTGAACAAAGAATATTTGGAAAATTATCGTCCCGTAATGATTTTTAACAACAGGTCGTAATAAGCCTGCACTAGGATGTCATGCATTACATGTAAAAGCTACATTAAGCGTATAGTGTAATTCGTATATTTGGATTCGATATATATGTAAATAGCGTGAAAGCGTCTCCTAAGCTAAGCTTATTTTATGCAATGTGACTTGAAATTTCAACAATGGGGTGTGAATAGAAGCTCTGCACCATAAAATGACAAATGATCATGATCCGTTTGTTTACAACTTCCGTAGCTATTTTCGGCAGGAAAACAGAAAAATTATGGTGATAATTATAGAAAGGAAACCCATAGTGGAAAACAGCAATGGACTAAAACTTGGTGTCCTCTTCCGCTGATAGGAAAATTAACTAACAATAATATTAGATACGCGACCAATTGCAGCGCAATGTCGTTTTCTCTGTCGTGTGTATTTCTACACTTAATATTTGGAGGTCATTGCAATTGCAAGATCCATCGTTTTCGACTAAAATGTGCTTTATTAAAGTTTACTGCTTACTTACAATTAGCAAAACAACTACCGTTCACGTCGACTTTAATACAAAAATGAACATGAACGTCAGAATTGTCGGACGCGAATTTGGATTCCATAGTGGTACATTTTTTTGCAATCACAATTAACCATATACTGTATGTAATATGTTTTGATGTCAATGTCAATGTAATATGAAGTTCAAGTCAGTATGCATCAGGAACGTGGTGATGTTACCTGTTGTGTTGCCATTACGTTCATCCCCATTCCCCGTTAAGTCATTTGTTACCAGGTTTCGCCTGTTTGTAAAATGTATATGCTTTTGAAAGCATAATAAGAAATTCCTTCTACCCAAAGGCACATCGTTGTTTGAAACTTTTCAAGACGGCTTTTATTATTCTTTAACTATTTCTTCAGAGCTGACTTTATTTCATGCATGTGTTGCACTTTTTTTCTATCTTAGCTCGTAACAGTCTTAATTGTACTCTACTAAGTAGCAGTAATGATCTCTTGACTTGTTTTATGAATCCAATTACATCGATAGCCCATTTTTCAATGAACTGCCTCAGCATACTTTCCTGAAGGACAAATAATTCATTTTCGCTGAATTACATTTTTATTTCCGAACAAGTACCCTGAAGGACAAATAATTCATCTTCTATCGCGGACGAACCTTTGTCATTTTGTTGTGCAGAGCTTCTATTCATTCTTGGTTGTCAGAAATTATGCTCGAGGAATTGTTTGGTCTTAGCAATGATTTATTCCATTACCGATTACTATTGTTTACGCATTTTTGAAATTTCATACTATACTAAAAGCTAATTGAAGGACCCCCAAAAGGGTATCCACTACCATGATATTTAGTGCGATCGTGTAACTAATTTTAAACAGGGAAGTGAAGTCGCGTTGAGGGCTAGTCCTGCACTAAAAGCTTTACATTCAGTGTTCAAGAGAAAGGGCTTGACAACCTGGGGCTGATCAGTGTGTGAAGTGGTCTGTTGTGACAGTAAAGCGTTACTTCTGTAATAATTTTGTAGCATTACCCACCCTACCACTAACCCCGCCCCATCCCCGAGCCCTTCCCATCCCTTAAAATGTAGTTACAAATGTCAACCAGATGTCATCACTTGGAAAGACTGGAGAAACTGTGTAGTTCAATTCGGCATGGTGTTTTTACGTCTGACACAACATCTTTCATCAGGAATTACAACGCGTACGGGTGTGCTATTTACTTGGACAAATATGGATGAAATAATTGAAACAAACTGTTGTCAAGCGGTAACGGTAAATTAAAGAGCGACAAGGAGATATAGAGAGAAAGGATGAGAGAGAGAAAACATACATACATACATACATGCATACAGACAGACAGACAGACAGACAGACAGACAGACAGACAGACAGACAGACAGACAGGCAGGCAGGTAAGGAAGACGAAAGACAGTGGGGAAGAGGAGGGGATGCAACCCAAGAGCGAAAATGTAAGATGAGAGATCATGCCCTAGATACTTGCATTCAGCATTTGCAAGGGAATACGAATACACTTTGTTCAGTGTAGTGTTACAAAACTGCGGCAAATGAATCATAATCATGGCGTATGTCGTGGAATAAACTTTGTCAAGATAAAACATACATCTTGCTGACGTACAAAGACTTTGTCGGAAAAGCGGAACGTGTTGTAGTCTGTTGATAAAATATAGATGTATCCCCAGCAGCTTTAGGATTATTGACAATGCATCAATACATTCACCCTTCTGGAGTAAAGAAATACACTGTCGCTTTAAGGGCCGGCTCCAATGTAACTGAGCAAATCCGGAGGCTCATCTCCAACTGCTTTGAGCTCTGATTACACGCTGGCGACGATGTTGACAAAGCGAATATGACCCACTCTTCGTAGTGTTTCAGCATGTTTGGTGTACAGTTGTTAAATGTATTATCATCAGATTTCAAAGTGGTGGTGGTGGTGGTGGTGGTGGTGGTGGTGGTGGACACAATTCACTGAAATTGATTGTTTAACGCATTAGTTCAACCTAAATCTAGGACGAATGGGGAAATTATTTTTTTATCGATGCATGCTTGTCAATTATTCTGCACTGGCATTTCTGGTGTGTTAAAGACATTGATGGTAAAAGCAGTTAAATATAAATATATATATATATATATATATATATATATATATATATATATATATATATATATATATATATATATATATATATATATATATATATATATATATATATATATATATATATATATATATATGCTTTGTTTTAAATGTTTAAAAAGGTTTATTGTGTGGGCCTAAACTATGGTCTGTCGGGTTATATCGGGAACATACTCTCTGTTATTGCCCTGGTAATACGGTGTCCTTTTATGGAAGTTTCGAAAGAAAAATAATTTCAGTGAAGGAGAAATTCGATGAAAATGTTATTCTAATTCTAATCACTCGTACTTACCAGTACGGATTAGGATTAAAAGGTAGGAGTGAAAGAAAAAGTTGATCCAGAACAAAAGAATGTCCTAATAAGTAATCTGTATGGCTCCACTGATAAAATAACACTAATGCAAGAAACTGAGATTGCATAGCTGGATGAACCCCGTGTAATACGTAACAGGAATAGTGATGCTATGCATGAGTAATAACAGTCAATTATATTTGGGCTCGGGTGTTTTTCTCTAATAAAGATAAATCACTTGAAGGTATTGCAACACTGTTCGTACAAGCGGTGAATATTTATCAGGTGAGTTCGATAATCATATCGCTATTAGTGACAAACAACTATGATCACTTTATGTCGAAGTTGAAAGCTGCCGACATATTGGATTTTGATTGAGGAAGCATTAATCTCAAAATATATAACCGGCAAAAAACATACACATTTATAACACCTTAACATTCTTAGAGTTCTTACTTTCGCATCTTACTTCTTACTTCTTCGGTCATCACCGGTACCATTAACTTTCGTTTCAGATTGGTCCCAGGTAAGAAAAGATTGTCTTTCACGAGGGTATTGCTCTGGAATAGGAATATGTGATATCCGTTTTCTTTGAACAGCCTTTAATTTCTTACATAACATGTTCAATTTTCAAAACCGTTGCCATATAACAAATTTATCACGCAATATGTGTTTTTTTATGAAGCAAAAATCACACGATGAGTTTTATAAACGTACTACACTATGTATGCGTTTACGTTGCTAATGTTATTTTGTAAGCGTATGAGACGTAATTTGTTACATACGATACGTAACCAGATTTAGTTAAGTTGAAAATGATATATTCGCTTTCATGACTAGTTCGGGTTACGGAGTAATTTTATCCGAATAAAGAATAATCGAATAAATGACCATATTTTACCATATTCGAACCTTACCTCGAGAAGTCCATTTCCTTAATTGCATAGTGACGAAGAGGGACAAGCAAATGATACATGTATATACACGGAACAATCGATCACCTGTCATTCAATGAATGAATGATTGATCGATAACTATATATCTACATCGCTATCACCTCTTTAATAAGGAGTGCCTCCTCACTGCGCACGTAACATCAAATATAGCAAGCACCTTAGGCATTGTGATTTTCATTATAACCGACCCATCGTTAACGATTGCTGTTTATACTTTACAAATTCTGTGAAAGTGAAAATACGATTAACAGGAAGTGAATGACAGACAGACAGACAGACAGGCAGGCAGGTAGACAGACAGACAGACAGACAGACAGACAGACAGACAGACAGACAGACAGACAGACAGACAGACAGACAGAGAAAGAGACAGACAAACTTTTGGAAACCTTTGAGTTGAGTTTTATCCCCCAACAGTTTCATAAATATATAATTTATATATGTTTTACCGACCTTATTAGCGCATATGAATATATAAGAATACATACACAATTTTTATTTACATAATATATGTGTAATGTAAACAATATTCATTCCTGGAACATATATTAGATACATTGAAATAACACAATACCTTTCGATAAGAAAATACTAAACTGGGGTTCATAAAGAAGCGTATAACATTAAGAGAAAAGAATTTGTTTTAAATGTTTGTTTTCCGATAGGTTAAACATGACTTCAAAAATAGGGTAGGTAGGTCGGAATTTTTTATTTTGTTTTTACATTTTTGTCATTTCTTCGACCCAAAGACAAGATACTTGTTGGTCACAATACTTCCGAAACAGTTGATGAGGTGTGCAAGAAGTAAATGAAGACAATTATATGTGATTCAGAAGTAGACAAACACAATATGGAGACTGTGCTGTTATAGGCTGAAATGACACCATCTCTCTCAGGAATGTGATTTTTTTTTATTATACCATTGTAACCAAACATACTTCGGCAAGAATATCTATATTGAAATAGAGGAAAATGTTTACCAATGTACTATTTTGCATGTTTAGGGTCAGTTATTAACCTATGTAAACGTTTATGTACTTCTAGAAAAGCTTTCCAATTAGATACAATTACCATATTATTTCCTTTAGTCAGCAAAGAGGAAACTACAAGTAACTTAAGCATCCTAGACGAAAAGTGACGAAACCCTTAGTTCACAAGCGTTTTTCGAGTAAATGACGAATCATACCCGGGAATAAATTAATGATGGAAGGGTGGAAATTTATGAACAATCAGGAAGACTGGTGACGTATTGGAACGTTTTCGCCCACAGCGAACAGAACGAATAATGTACAGACGCGCGTTGTCGTGACGTTGAAACACCTGGGTATAAATCTCATATTTCTAGTCCGAACACGTTCAACTTGACTTGCACAAGGAATACAACTCTTTTTTAATCACACCTAAGAACGGTAAATACGTTTTCTGCGTTGAAACTGTGTCCAGTGGAAAATAATAACCACCACTTATCCTAGACAACAGAGCTTATTTATATGAACATATATATCGTTTTACAATATCAAGTTCTGACAGCTAAACATTACATATTTTCATATTTGATAAATAAATAAATCTCGCAGCATAAATTACAGACCCTGATTTATGGTATATGATGTTTGAGAGGTCATATGGACGTAAAATAGGTGTTTATGTTATTTTTATTTATAAAACAACTTTTAGTTCGTTTTCTTGAATCAATAATGTGAAAATAAAAAGGAATACGTGTTTGTAGCTCAAAGAACTAAAAATAAAATGTATAATAAAAATCTGCAAATACTTTGTTATTGAAATTACAGGACTTGAACAAAACATTTGTGAATAGAATGTTGTAAATACAAGTAATCACATGCAATCAATAGTAATCTAAAGTAATCAAATTAGTTATGCATGATGCTGCTACAGCATATGGGGAGAGACACGTGCACAGACTGGACGTGGCATAGCAATTACTTACGTTTAACCAAATTGCATACAAATCACTTCTGTACGTACAACAACAAACATTGAACATATTTATATTCATAAATGTAATATATGTACTTACAAAAATTATTATATCTTACATTATTTTTTCAAATACGAAAATCTGGTAATATTAAATAAAGTCATTTATATATTATATATATGTTTCTAAACTAAGCCAAAATACATACCTGTTTCACTTACATATCGCCACTTTAAGGCAAATAACTTGCATTATAATTATTCATTGAAAATATGACATGCGAAAGGACAATTGTCTCAATTTCTAGTTGTGCTTGGTAATATTTTTTTAAATCTAGCAACGGAACAGGGAGATTTTAAATCCTGCAACATATACATATATATGGTCTTGTCACTCAATTTTATCAGATTAATCATTTTACACTTTATGTGTCACTTGGAGTGATATTCTAACTCGATAGCAGTCGCTTCACTGATAACAATATATCACAGGACCTGGTTCGTGCGCTGATATTTACCAATTTCCTTTCTATGTTGCTTCAGGCACGGCGTAATAAGTGAGATCCTTTATTCTGACGTCGCGTGTGATATTGATAGCCATATTGAGAAATTGCTTATGTGCCTGGACAACAGTAATTATAAATCTTGTTTTCTGAGAATGTCCACGTATTTAGGCCAAATGTTGATGGGTAGCTAGGTAGCGATGTAGGGAGGGAGAAACGGGAGGGAGGAAGGGATGAGATTATTTATCCTCAGTAACTCCGATCCTGGAATGGATAGTACTAGGCAAAACTATTTGAGATAATAAACACACAAACTGTACAATCAAGGCCCATTGATATCCCTAAAGTAGGTTAGTAATAAAAACAACGAAAAGTAAGAATTTGAGGTGACTTTTTCTTCAGCAATATGAAAGAACCCAGATAATTAAATTGGTTAGATTCAGTGGGTCTGAGTGTCAATACCGTTTAGTGTAAAGTAGCTCTCATGAATATTCAGTGTGTAACTTGAAAACAATATGTCTGCTGTCACCACCGATACCTATAAAGGCACCAGATCAACTCGATATTTCCCTTGAAATCGTAAGTAATTGTAGGTGATATAAACTCATGAAATTACACTCCAGAAAAGTAGTTTATGAAAATGACTGGAGTGACATTCCCTTTTAAATACGAGGCAAAAAAGTTTACGAATTTATTTAAAAAGTATGACGGTGATGTAAACTAGTTCATGGTATGTCCTCGTTCATTTATAGCTAATGCAGTATGAAATTAGAAGCGTCATCAAACCCCTCTGATTAATGGCTTCCGACAATATATTAAACTGAAACATTAAATTTGGGAGGTGCGACACATGATTGGATCTATGAAATTTATAATTATACAAATAGATCAAGATAATATCAAAGTATATTCATTTGAGTGCTATGTGTTATATGCCACTTCTACCATTTCCTTAATGCAGTATAGTCGGTAATACGTTTTTTTTTATAGTATACCGTCGGCATTGGAACGCACTTCCTTGATCCTGTATGTTGGGCATCTTGAATAATAGATTACGATTTGAGACATGTACACGGATTTGATTTACACTATAATCATCTATATAAAAGGAGCAGTTGATTTGTAGACAATATTCGCTAAAATGATCATACTACAAGTAGCTTTTTAATGACTGGCGCCATCATTTCTGAAATAAGGAGATATTGGTTGTCATCTTTAAGAAAATTAATGAATGTGTATTCAATTGCCTTGATAATATGTTATAATGTTTGCAGATAAAGATAGTTTCCTGCAATAAAAGTTTCAATTTATCATATTGTTGTGCTGTGAAGACTTTTGGCGTCACTACTTACGGTTTAGGAAAAAGGGGTCGAGTATATTGAATGGTTTTAGAGCCAGGACCCCTTAAGCATACAGTCAATAATTTTGATAAGTAAAGAAACTGCCTAATTGCTTGTCAAACCTACATAGTGCTACCCCGTTTGTGGGCGAAATGATATTTAATCCGACATTTCTAATTAAGTTCGTCTCTACAAAGTGTAGGCTTTCACAGTTTACGCCCAGACGGCGTAACCCTTTTGACTTTTTGAACATGGTACTTAAAACTAAATTGAAGAATTAGTTTATTTCATCAGTCGTGTACTTAGTAATATTAAACTTATTAAAGCTGGAATTACAAAGCAATCCATATTGATAGAAATGATCGCGTTCACATCTGGCCCCCAATCACTGTTATATTTGCTATAGACTTTGCCGGTTGCTATAGGCGTGCCCTGTGTTTCTAATCATATCTATGCCATAATGTATGTTAATAAAAGGACTAACAATATGTTACTGAAATGTTTGTCTCTATGTGTTATCTAAATGTGTCCCAAATACAAAATAGCATTTTTTGTAACGTTTTATCTTTTCCATTATTCTGTGTCTTTTTAATTGTTTTGCGTTCAGTATAAAGACGACAGTGCATAGTTTTCCTGGTGCACTTTTCTTTAAGGTATGTCAAAACATCAGATGGGCCTTTGTCGGTAAACGCATAACTTTTATATATCACATCGTGATAAACACACAAAACACTCGCGTGTGCGCGCATTTTGCTCTTAGGTAAATGACCGCCAGTCTACACAATAGACGATAAAATCAATGTCCGATATTCTCCGAGGCGAAATCCGATTTCGAATGTCTAGCATATTATTTTTCATCATCCCCTTTAAGACTCTGCCCTCGAAGAGCTGATTGCATAGTGTTTGCATAAAGATTTAGCTCATTAAAAAAACAATCCCGATTTAATCGCGGAAACGCACATATTTTGGGAAATGAATGGTCTTTTGGGGTTTTTGTCACGCAAACGTTGCAAGGTTTGAAGTATTTTCAAGGGTGACAAAATGAATAACAAGGTTGAAAGAGAGATGAATACAGTTTACAATAAAAGTCGTGTTTTCAGAACGCATATCTTCCAAAAAATACACCATAATCTGAAGACCTTAGTAAGCATAATTGTGAATGTTGTGCAGACGTGTGCAATGCATAGATTTGAATGTTTATTTACTTGCCAACCCATCACTTTTGTATATTTGCGAGATGATCTGTCATTTGCCGGTTGCTATGGGTATGGTACTTGTTGCTAAGTACATTTGTGTCAGGCTTTTGCTGTAGAAATTTAGCACATGAGACTTCTCCAAAGGTTACGATTGACACTCGCAAAGTCTAGTAGCATTAAAGTGGAGTAAGCTCACCTTGTCAGTCTGCCAATGACGACATATCTATATAGGCCTTGATTGCGATAAAGTGGCAGGTAAAATTACTACAAATTGGTGCTCCATTTGACATGGAATGATTTCAAATGATTAACAACACTGATCAAGTACACTGTGGGGTATCAGATATTGACATCTAGGTTACAACTTAATGGTTAATGGAATTAAGGAAAGGGTTAACAGAGAAGTAAAGGGTTAAATTCAATCTAAGGATTATCGAGAATGAACATAGTTCAATTGATACTGATGATGTAACGAAATTTAAAGTCTAATATATATATATATATATATATATATATATATATATATATATATATATATATATATATATATATATATATATATTAGATTTAATCAAGGGAATGACGATGTTATGTGTCTTACTCGGAGAAGCGTGAAACACCAAGAAACGACTCATAACATCCTACTATGCATTGAGCACAGTTCTCTCCAGCGAGATATATTGCGAAATAGTTTATATATAAGTGCATAAGGTGCCGATCAATACATGCAATCCGACGTTTCGAATCAATATTCTGTCTCATAGGATATCAAGGCAAAATATATAGTAGGTCCTCTCCTCGCTGTATACCTGAATATATATATATATATATATATATATATATATATATATATATATATATATATATGCAAAACTAACTATATATATATATATATATATATATATATATATATATATATATATATATATATATATATATATATATATATATATATATATATATATATAGTCTAGCTGTCTCTATCAGCTGGAATTGACACCACAACATCCCAGACACCGACAAATGTCAAGTATGTTCGTGAAGATCGATAACCTACTTTGCAATGTGCAAATATTATACCAATTGCCATATATTTTGACGTTGTTCGTGGCCTTATTAACGTGGGCCTCATTCACATTGAAATTATCCTTTACATTCAAAATTACAGCCTACTTTTTACTAACATTCAGTCTTCACCGAGTAAATACCATAAAGTCGACACGTTTTAAAATACTAATTTTGCAATACTTATATAATTAATATTAATATGCATTAGCTGATGAAGGTCACGCTACGTTTAAATGTTGTGTATCTAATGTTTTATCTTTTATACGCTAATTTCCAGCGTACACTTTGCCTTGCACTGTTTCACACACATCTTGAAGCTACCACACATACATACATACATACATACATACATACATACATACATACATACATACATACGTACGTACATACATACATACATACATACATACATACATACATACATACATACATACATACACACACAATACCAACAGCGCATACACATACACATACACATACACATACACATACACATACAAATATGTGTATATAGAGTTTATTCTGCTCAGATGAATGTAATTCTGTACATGGATATATAAAACATATCTGTACTCATTACTGAGCCAAATAGCATTCCACTTGGTGGCGGTATTAATTTGTAATTCAACCTAAAGTAGTAACATTGTCGGCTACTTAGTTTAAAATGGTTTGTTGTTCTCTGAATGTTATCATCTACATGCATGGGTAACCTAGTTAGTCAAACACGTACGCATCGATCATGTTGCTGTCATTTCATGGTTTCTCCTCAAAATGCGATTTAATAGTAAACATTCCCAAGAGTTGTGAAGGTCTATCTCATTGAAGACCATATCCAATTAGGGGGAATCTGGTCAAGAGATATAATTGAAGTATTCGAATCTATCTTTAAGCAATCCTTTGACATGTCTGGGCTTATTGAGCTAACTAATCTGGAAAACAAACTTCTTGCCTTTATACAAAGGAAGGAGGGCTATTTGACAAATATGACGCCGAGTTTCAAAAGTAGTAAGTAAATTGTATGAAGTAGTTCAACATGCTAATATGTACTTTATGGCATACGTACGTACGTACATACATATATGCATACATGCCTACCCACCTACCTACCTACCCACCTACCTACCTACCTACCTACCTGCCTACATACATACATACATACATACATACATACATACATACATACATACACACACACACACACACACACACACACATACACACATACATACATACATACATACATACATACATACATACATACATACATACATACATACATACATACATACATACATAAATATATTCATAGATATAAATAGTAAAACAATAGTTTTAATGTAGAGTAAATACGATCTTGAACTATTTAGTTAGAAAAATGGATTGATCACTGGATGTCACAGTCTTTGCTAAAGTTGTATGGATAAATAGACGTTCAAATCACAGAAATCATTTTAACATCTTGCTGGAATGACAACAATTAATCATTAATGCTGAATGGCTCGAGTTTACCGAGGCAGACAATTATCCTTTTTGCGTGACCTTGACATAGCATAGTTCAAAAACAATAGATAAATTGTTCGTTCTTCAGCCCATCACATCAAACTCTTCTGGATCAATTTATTGATTAGCTGTCACGTAAATGACATTTGTAGTTTTGTAATCGTCAAATTTATTGCTCAATTGAAACAGAAAATCTACAGATTGCATTTCAACATAGATTTAGTTGATATATATTCAGTTTGTCACATAATAACAACAAATAGTTACGGCAGTCAAGACTACATAAATATTGATCCACTAACTAAGGTAAGTAATCTCAACCTGGAAAATGGAAGGGTGAAGGTCAGTGTTGAAATCTTTTAACTCTAAACCAGCTCATTATCATATATACATGTACCTTCAATAATAAAAATGTTCACAGATGTTCACTGTTAATCGTACGAAGCTTCTAAAAGATTCTTAATTCTTTATGTCAAAAACAGCCATCAATTGTTTTCTGCATTTACAAGCATTTAAACTTGAACGATTAGCTACGGTAAGCCATTTATTCCGTGCACATGAATTGGAACAAAAAGATGTGATGAAACATGTATAAGCTATCAGAATTTTCAATTGTTTAATTTTAATCATTTTTCAAGCTTCACATAGAAACATGTTTGATAACACTTATCATATATTATGAGGTCATCAGGTACTCAAAATTGTTTATACTTTATAATATAGTGCCTTCATATAACCTTCAGTGATTGGCTTAAATTGTATCACATGGTATTGATCCATAGTGACCTCACTTTGCATATATGAGCGGTAGTCACGTTCTGTTCGCCCTGGGGCAATATTCATGTTGCACAAACGTATTATCGGCGCCTTGCTTTTACTACAGATAAGAAACAATATGTGTCTGTTAAATGTGATGCGATTTAAAACATTTATTCCCCGGCCTTATTCGGGCACTAGTAAATATCATCATATTACCCCTTGTGCTGTTAAGAAGTAACTACTTCCCCCGGCTTCCAGCCTTGAGAAAAAGTTCCTGCATATCAGCCCTCAGTGTATAGACGTCTGCTTGTGCCTTAATAGCCAGGCAATATGTGTATAATATACATCCGGTGTCTATATTATATCCTATAGCTAGTACATGAAATATTCCATAAAATGAAAATCATTTTAAAAATGAAACAACATCGTTATTTTTTCTCTCGCAAATACCATTTTGGGTCATGATGGTAAAATAACGGTTGAAAACGTGTGGAACTTGTGATAATATAAGCATGGTTGTAAGGAATGGTAACACTCATGAAGACATTGAGTAACGCTTCGAGGGGAAATACATTAGATATCCATATTGGTTTGCATATATAGATAATATTTATGTATACACATTTTGACTCACACACGTCATTAATTTGACATACATTTATGAAGAACGGTATTGGGTTATTTCGCACCTTGTTTTCGGCAAAGCTTCACTTATGTTGCCCCCTGGACATAGAAAAGGAAAGTTCCGTAACAGATTCAAAAGTAATCGTCATAGGTATTTCAGGAAATAAGTTTGCAATCCATTAATAATTCTCTATTGTTCTACTCTTCAGGATGAAGAGATCAGTATGTATACTTTGCATTTCTGACAGTACGAATTTCCACGTCTCCTAGGACACATGTACTAGATTGCAGTTTTTGTTATACATTGTAGATTTTGGCGTCTACAATTCTCTATCATACCAAAGCGACCTTGCATTAGCCAGCTAGTACAGTAGTACTATTATCCCCACCGTTAGGGACATTACATATTACCATTTTGTGTGACATACTAAACTAATCTTTTAGGATCCCTTGGATGTTCTCGTATGTTTCTCATAGCTTCAAACCCTGGCTTATTCCATTTACTTACTGTATATATTGATGTACAGAAATCGCCATACATTGTAGCCACAACCTCCTATCTGTAATATCATAACATCAAATGGTATGGTAGTATAAACACAAAACCAATAATGACAGACCTACCAACGGTAAACTCTGATAGCAAAGAAATATACTTGTGCTCAGATCTCCTTGGATGTGAATTATTGACGTAGGAACATTATACAATCGATCTATATATGTATTACAGGGAGCTATTAGCTATATCGCTGGAAAAATGACTAAATCTAGACGATTAAAACCTAAACATGTTAAGTGCACGAACATAACATTTTCTAAAAGAGCATTTTTTTGGGACCTATTTTTGTAATTTTAACAGGTGTTGTGGTATATAAACGAGGTCAAAATTCCCTGTCAGTACCTTGTGGAAATAGCTATTATAATAACGAAGAAGAAAATAACTAATTAAAATTAAGTTGTGTTTACCTCGGTGAATGTAGCAATAACAATGCAAGCACTGATTGTGAAATAACGGTTTCTTCGCTACTTTTTTTCGCACATTGGGGTTGGAGTACTGTTATGGTTCTGTCTGTCTGTCTGTCTGTCTGTCTGTCTGTCTGTCTGTATGTATGTATGTATGTATGTATGTATGTATGTATGTATGTATACATATCTGTCCGTCCGCCCGTCCGTCTGTCCGTCGGTCGGTCTGTTTGTCCGCCTGACTATTTACTATTTATCCGTCTGCCTGTGTGACGTGAATGGGTTGGTCTATATATCCGTGTTGTTGGTGGATACGATTGCACAATTGCTATATATATCATATGTCTAATGAAACTTAATGGACTCGTTCCTTTTGTGCCAAAACGGTATCGGGTAACGTGTTCATTGGACTGTTTTAGAGATAGAGCCCCATTCATTATAACGAATATGCCATTGAATAAATAAGTTACTTGTGTTACAGGTTGAAGCCCAACTCCTTACTTTTTTACAATGATTTTGGAATGAATTTTTCTTTTTAAAATCATATTCCATTGCTTTCTTTTCATACATTCTTAATCCAAAGGATACCTTACTAGTTAAGAGTTACTGAACAAGCTTTTTTCTGTTTCCCAGGAACGTGATTTGTAATCGTACGCGTGTTCTTTCCCTGGTGGTTTTTACTTCATTACCTAGTCGAACCATACAATCGCTTCTTAACATTGAAATTCCCCCATCGTAGGAAAGACGTGATTCAACATTCACATAAACGTGTCGATTTTTTTCTTTCTATAGTATTTTTAAATCAAATTAATACAGGTGTCTCAATCTTTTCCATGTTAAATACCGTTAAATGTAGACCGTTCCCGGTAACATTACAAGGACGTCGTATTGCGTCAACTGAAAGGACTGCCAGCACCTTTACATCCCAAAAGGTGGGAGCCAACATTTCCTGTCGGAAATGAGAATTCCTGGATCTATTGAATAGTCTCAAACATTAAAAGGGGAGAACGATTATGCAGTCTTTTCAGAGAAAGTCGACAAGGGTGGACGAAATTGTACAGTAAAGTCGTACCACACAATGTCAAATTTAATGAAGTTATTAGTTGCTTTAATAAAGTAATCTACTGCCTATATTCTCATTAGGGTTTTCCAACCATGGCTAATTTCTGAGGAAATAAACAAATCCGCAAATTCTCACGGTATATTCTCTGCATGTAAATCAGTTATATTGGACTTCTGCCATAGAGTGACCTATATTTTGTAAAAGTCATCAATTTATAGCTATTTCTACAGGAGCTAGGAAACATTGAGTTTGTTTTGTTTTCAGTAAAGGTGATATCAGAAGCTAACTATGGCCATATCTTTATTGCTTATTGATTTTATTGTAGCAAATGCTTGTAGTGTATTTCTGTGACGCAACGTTTCCATGACATTTTCTAATCACTTCACAAATTGAACATACATAAACACACATACATACATACATACATACATACATACATACATACATACATACATACATACATACATACATACACACACACACACACCTACCTACCTACCTACCTACCTACCTACCTACCTACCTACCTACCTACCTACATACATACATACATACATACATACATACATACATACATACATACATATATACTTTTACTACGATGTGGGCGTTAAATGTCGACTGACAGTTACAAATGAGGCTATTGACCAATCACGGAAAAGCATGAAGACCGGTGTATCAGCTGAGTAGCAAATTTATCTAATATCCTTTTTTTCTTAAAGTCATGTCCATATATTGATATAATTACCGATACATACATACATACATACATACATACATACATACATACATACATACATACATACATACATACATACATACATGCATACATGCATACATACATACATTCACATATATAAGCTAGGAACAGAATGTGGTCATTACTAATGTGTCTCAAAATGAACCTTTTTATGTTATACACGTAATTGAAACAAAATACATAGCTCGAAATGACTAATAAACCTGACCTTTAATGTGATATTGTTTATGGCGATAGTTAGTCACATATTAGTCATCAATATTGAAACATTTGCTTCGTGTATACTTGTATAGTTTTACATAGTTGCTTTGTTCCGGTGATGGTTAGAAACAGTCAAGTATAAAACTCCAACCTTACACGAAAGCATTGCAATATGATACCAAGCTCTCTGCAATGTGGACTAACCTAATGAAAGTATTGATTATTAGGATAGTTTGCAAAAGACAGACGATTCAATCGCGCGTGATTTGGGGTCCCATGCTACTTATGCCCAGAGAGTAACTAGGGACGCGCAAACAAAACCTCTTTTCAAAACTTCAGAGTTACTTATATGGTTTTGTAGTAATTTTATCATGGTTATATGTGCCGATATCTTTCACTTTACTGCTAGACACGAGTTTATATTGAGTCGACATAGTGCATTGATCATTGGCTACCATCTTTCAATTTTGTGAGTATATTGCTATAGCAATACAGAGTTCTGTTTTTACTCGATACACCGAGAAAAACTCGAGTCGTCATGAACTTATTAAATTCATATCACGGGGCATTGGGATTGTTATGATTTATATATCTATATATTTTATATTATGATTTACATATCTATGCTACACAGCTTTTCTTCATCGATGTTGTTTTTGTCATGAAAAGACGTGCATGGCAAGACAGGAAGGTCGACACGTTTCACACCTTGAATACTAATTAACTACCCATACGCTTAATTGGCTTAATAATGAAATCGACATGGGAAGACAGGATGAGTTAAGGAATTCAAATTAACGAGCCGTGTAGATGAAATACTACAAGAAGGCGTCAGATTCATCTTTGGATTACAGCTTGGGAGTCTATAATACTTCGCATTCTATATTGATACTTGCGCACAGGCGTTCTTCTTCGTTTGAGTAACCTACACAAATCCTCACACTAAGCTTTGCTAGTACTACCTATGCTATTCACGCTACACTACAGTGCTGTTTTGAAGTTGCTATAAATTTCTCAACTAACCTTTGAAACGTCCGTATCATCATTATAATGGAATAGCCCTAAAACATAACATAACATAACATCCACTCTAAAATATCATTTACGTCATGACATTCACCTCAAGCACTCCGAGTGCTGTATGGAAGTCTTGAATGTAATCAGTCAGCTTTGAATATAATCGCGAGATAAATACATACATATGATATAACATATGTGATTATGGGTCATTGTATAGCATATGTGATTATGGGGGCTTTGATGATTATTTTAGGTATGATCAAACCCCGGCGTCATACAGTCTCTGCTGTCAGTTTGATATCATTAAAATAAGAAAATCGTCAGATTCATGGAGGTCATGTATATGATCGTCAAACTTTATTAACTTCTTATAATATTATCAGGGGAAAACGTGTTGATCGTTCTGAGTGCTAGTGGATGTGTGGGCTTTACAGGTATATTAGTCATGAGACTTGTAACTTGTGTTTTTGGCATTTCGACAGTAGTCAGAAAATAACACAGGCACACACATGCACATACACAATACCTACTTTAATACCTGTAGACCTACTTGCAAGAATGCGTACACATACCTACCTACCAACCCATTCACACCCTCCCCACACATATACACACGCACGCACGCACGCACGCAAATTGTGTTATAAAGTCAATTACGAACTCCAGGCTGTATTAGCAAAGTCTATGTTCACAAGGTAGGTTTTGCATACATCGTGTATAAATAATGTATAAATTATATATAAATTATGTGCTAAGAGAGAAAATGGTATAGTGCATATAGTGTCAATAATTGATATGTTCTAAGATATAATACAATAAAAAATTAAACACATTACCAGTTGATGGTTTGTCATTGAATATTTTCTGAAGGTTGTTATCACACCGTTAAACTTCTTCTTGGGTTCAACGTCCAACTTATTTGTTAAAACTCTCACAACATCCTAAATGTCAAATGTATAGCACCGTCCCCAAAGAATAACTTTCGATGGCGATAGTTTGTCAACAAACACTATTAATATATAATATCAAGTCAATCAAGACTAGAGTCTTATCGGCCTACTTTATTAATTAATACTTTGTACAATTTTGAGTTCAATATATAATTTTTTTTCGAGATCAAACTCCAGACGTGTTCGCTATTACACATCCGCTAGATTGAGTGTATTTTTGAGTGTAATGATCACCCAAACAACACTTCCACACACCATCTTTTTTTATTATATTTTTTTCTGACTTCGTCAGTCCTTTATTGCATTCATTAAAACCCGTTGAAAAGACCGAGAAGTTAAATATATGTAGCATTGATTATGCTTTCCGTGTGATATGAAATGACAGCACATGTATCGCTATCGATTTATGCCTACGTAGGAGGAAAAACCTTGTTGGGGGTCAGCAGTGGAAGGTAATATTTAACGATGCAATGTGCGATAAAATTAACACTTACCTTATAATCTATCTACTTCCTCGTAACGACCAATCATAATATCAATAGAGGTGTATAGATTGAAATTTCTAGTTTCGTTTTTAAAAGGTTGCAACAATAGAAATATTTGGTTCGACATATCGAATATTTATATTGAAATTTACAAAGCTAGATCACTGAAGAGACAGAGTTCATATAAATGATCGCTAATAAGATTAAATCCATATTTTTCTGTCTATATTACAAATGAGGTTGACAAACTTATACGGGGTCATCACAACCTAAACGTTTGGATATACATTTTTGACACCCATAGACAAGTCATGTTGCCGAAACGTGAATGGATATTGTTAATGCTTATAATGTCATGATTACCCAATGCGTCATACACGTCATACTAAAATTAACAATTGCCAGCAAGCCATGCCTTGTATGCATTGTGTTTGTCATACTTTGGCAAGAAATAACAAAAAATCAACAATTTTAAAGCTATGAATAAGACGACACGTCTCCTGCCACGGTTGGATACGATAATCCTTTCCGCCCAAAGAAAGCCTCCCTGTAGTAGATGTTCGAGTTATATAAGAAAGGAGTGTATAAGAATCGGATAAGCATCATCATACATAGTATTTCCTAGTCGTCGTTGAAAACGTAGATGTCTTTTTTGAACAACAACTATAAAAAAAATATTCTCTAGTTTAAACGTTATTTTCTGCTACATCGGGGAATATACACGCATCTCACATTTCGCGGCGCATCGAGAGGGCGGTGTCTTTATGTCCACAATGACATATTGACTATACAGGGTTACGATCATGTTTAATGTAATACGGCAGACATCCTTACGTTCCGTCAAAGGAAGGCGATAAACTGTAAATACGTATGACTGGTTTCGATTTAGATCGTATTGTAAGGGTAAAATGTCACCTTTGTCGAGTTCTAAAAGTAAAAAGCACTTCTGACTCGTTATCGCAAAGTCAGAAGGCAGACACTCGAAGTACAGACACTTTTTGTCGGTCATAAATGGAATGTATAACATCACATGTACATGGCATACTAATCGGATCTTGCTTGATGTCGTGAAGGCGGGGGGAATATGCCCTGAGTTGAAGTCGGCAAAGATAGACGAATACTAGCTACATTCCGCATTTGACAAGAAATTCCTTCCACGGAAGCCTGGCACCACGACAGTATACATATTAGTTCTTTACGTGAATTCATTAGTGCGTGTACATGTATATGTATCCATTTCTTATAGTGTGCCTTACACTTACAGCCTGCAGAAGATCGGATATGTAACGAAGTACACATGCCATGAATGTTAAAGATTACAAAATAGTCTTCTAGTACTACAACATACACCAGAAAGGATAGTTTTCTTTCGAACTCGAAGAACTAATAGGCTAGCGGAAACCGTCATATTCCTTGTTATAGTTGTTATATCGCTTTCAGCAATAGCTCGGCTTATTTCCAATCAGTATATTCCTCATGAATGATGCAGTAGCACGTGATCATTATTGGTAGTCTTTTTTAAGTTGCCAGACGGACGTTTAGCTTGCAGCAAACAGGAAAATGGTGATATATTTTGACTGCTTTAACAGCGAACTAGCAATCTTCTTTTGAATATGACTTCGCGGAAAACAGAGGCGCATATTGTTATTTCCGATAGATAACTGAAAAATGCAATACTGTGACATTCAACAATAACACTTTGTTACCTAGGAAATAAATTGGTGGGATTATTGAAAATAAAATAACACGACTTTTTACATTTCGAAATATCCTTATCGTGTCAACTCCTTTTTCAAAACCAAACGTTAAAGGCTGTCAACTTGCAGAGGCGATATGATTGATTGATTCAAGTCAACGCAAAAATGTACACCCTACGATATTTTAACAGTAAAGTCGAGTGCGTTATTATTAAAGCTATGGTATCTGTAATATTTCAATAGCCGTTAACTTCACGTAACTATTGAAAAAAAAGCCAAATCGTGCATAGAATGGCTAAAATCTTCTAATTATTTGAATATTCCGTCTGTTAGTTGTTGATTGTACTGTGTACTATACAATGACATGGCGAACGGACGGTCTGGTCCGCCAATCTCTCATAGTGTAAAGGTTTGATATGAGGGTTTGATCACGAGGCGACTAGTAGAAATAGACATTTTACCAAAAATATAAATTGTGCATAAAGTTCAAATTACAACTAATGGGCCATTTCTAGTAGCGGTATGCAAACGCGCATCGGGAATTGGTAGTAAAAATAGATCGCGCACTTGACAGAAAAGGTACGACTATGCAAAAATCTGATATATACCCAAGTATACTTTAATAGATAGAGGTCCCTTAACGTCCAAAACCCGCACATAAAATTTGATAACGCTTTTTCGCGCTCGAACCTGACGTCAGACGACATAATTCTTATGAAGACATCGGCTGAATTTCAAGCGAAACTAAGGAATTGAAACATAGGATCAGAACACTAGTCAAATTGCCTTGCATGGACATTTGGGGGCTGTCTAAAAAAGGGTCATGCAAAGCACACAAACTAGAAGATCCAGAGATAAATATTACATCATCATCATCATCATCATCATCATCATCATCATCATCATCATCATATCATCGTCATCATCATCATCATCATCATCATCATCATCATCATCTATGTTAGAGTGTGCACTGTATATGTAGTTAAACTGTGAAGTGTTGACATATACTTTTATTATGTGATATTACAGCATCAAATGGAGCATACATAAATGATTTATCTTACTCGTTACGTCGCTTGATGACGTTAAATATGTATTTTCACTAACTCTATAATCTGGGCCCGTCTAAACCAATATCGTAACTATAAGTCGATTTTTTCTCACAAATTCCAATTTTGCAATAACACCAAGACAACTCACCAACGAATAGCATTTTTATACGTAAAGGGACAAATATTCTTACCTCGTAGACGTTTTGCCATAGTATATAGGTAACAAATTCTGCGATGATTTCACTCTGAACCAGTCAGTCTTCTGTGTTTGCCCGGATTACCAGAATTCTAATTAAAATATCACCGCAGCTGAAAAAGATGTTTTCTGAAGTCCGTAGAATATGGAGAAAGTATGAGCGTGCTTTACATCATTCATTGCAACGTTCAAGAATGTTGTGATAGAAAGATGTGTTGTCAACTCTATTTGATTTGCCCATCCCATTAACTGTCAATCATCGAAACAACTATCGTGTACGTGACATGCATACATTTGATATCCGCTTCAAAACGGTGTGTACATGGTTCAATTGTTGTTGTATGCTTATTGTCGCCTCTCGCACATACGAAATGTTACTTCTCGAAAATTGATTCCAAAATAGAGACATCCTATGTACTGACCTTGTATCAGTTTCTTTCGTAAGAATATCGCTTTTTTTAACAATGATAAATTGATGTATACTTTACGTAAAAAATGTCCTCGTGTGTTAAAACTACATCTGCATTGGTTTCAATTGTTGAGTTCACACTTCTATATTCAATGCAGATTGCAAGATACACATATTCCATTCAACTAGTCAGAAATTTTGGAAACCATGCGAGTTAAGTTGTTTTTTTTTAGACCTTCCAGTTTTGTTTTGTGTTTTGTTTGTACACATTTACAAAATTGAAACTGACTGTAACTTTTATTGATTATATCCATACGAAATAAAACTGGTCGTCTACATTCAAACCCTCCTAACACATCCAGTTATGACACTCACACGTTAGACATAAAAACTAATGAACGAAGATAGAGTAAGTTATACTTAGATTTGATTCTGTGGTTATGTATACAAAACCGTACTCCTAAAGTTCAGGAGATACTAAAGCCCCCACTATAAAAAGTCATTATACTAAAGGTCGACTATATATAGAAATATATACTCAAACCTTCATTTCCAAAGTAAAAGTCAAAGTGATAAAGCAAGTAATCCAATATTTTGATATGCGTGTATTGACAGTTATGTATCTACCAGACTGATAAGTATATTTGCAAACAAATGTTAAGGTGATAGAGTGTATATTGATAGTTTTGTAGCTTGCATATTGATGAATGGATTTTGCATACAGAGATAATTGATAACATAAATATTCAGATATTATTCATACATTGTATATAATGTTAGTTATGTAAACAGTATTATCATGAATAGAGTTGTATACAAAGTTAAAGTGATAACACAAATATAAAGATATTTTGATATTAATATATGATAATTATGTAGCTAGCATATTTATGAGTGAAGTTTCATACTACGAAAGTCAAAGTTATAGCAGATACTTTGATATTCAGACATTGCATATAATGATAGCTCTGTAGCTAGCATATATATAAATGGATTTGCATACAAAAGTGTAAGTTATAGCACAAATGTTCAATATCCATATATAGTGATAGCTCTGTAGCTAGTATACTTATGAATACTATAAAATTCAAATTGATAGAAGAAATATTTAGCTAGTTTGAGATTCGTATATGAACTAGTCGTGTATCTAGCACACCAATAAATGAAATTGAATGCAAAGGAGGGACTATGGGTCACCCCAACACAGACTTTCGAAAGGTAAACTGACGTATGATGTTGATGTATGATCAGTCATTATGATTGTGTTTTGTAACACACCATATCAGTAATACGTGCCAAAGAGTATACAGTACATGTATACGTAGGGTTTCCGTATGACAACAGTGAAAGTATTTCGACAAACAAAACAGGAATCTGCACAAGTTCACTCCTTTAATAAATACCGACCCTTTTATTTTTTTTTTACTTCTTGATTTAAATAAGAATGGGATACGAAGTAACAGTATAAATTAGACAGTGATAACTGATAGCATCACAATATAGACATTGTAAAAGGAAAACATGGACGGGCTTTCGTTTGCATATAAATTAACATTTATATAGCTAGTATTTATTTTTGAGGACGCTGGTTGGCCAATCATTTAGCTGTTATTTTAATTATATTGATACATTGATTTACATGTGGTGATACTTAACATGTTATCGTCCAAATGAATTAATCTGACTAACAAATTTGCATATTTATTTAAAGTTATGCGGCTATCATATCAATGCATCTGTTTGCATCACAAGTATGTATTTAGCATATCGATGTAGTGATATATAATTATCATAATGGAGGTTTCCGGGTTATTATCGACTGAATTGTATACGAAATAATCCAGAGTGGGTGGGTTCAAAAGTAGCGCTTAAGACTTGACCTTATTCGACGATATTGAGACACTACTGCAGTCCGATGATCAAGAACTTGAACCTCCATTCTCGCCCTACGTTTAAACTTACCGTTCCATTTGGTTTTCTAATTTCGATGAAAGGGATAAGCATAAAAACCTGCCATAAGCAATTAATCCTTCGCCAGAAAATCGCCTTTATAAGTAAATCTTCAAGTTTCAAGCTTTAGTGCATTTTAAGATTATGGTTATTTGGCAGGGTGAACTTTAACAGGATGAATTCAAATATTGGGTAATCGAAAACGACCAACATACGTCATACATATTGACTAGACTCCTTAGGGTAATCTAAACAGGCGACTATGTCAAATAAATAGTTTACCGTAAAATACAGGGTTACGTCACAGCTTTTGGGCCGGCTCCCTAGCGTGATCCAGATAGTCGATCTTTTGTATTGATTGTGTGGCATGAAAATGTGCAGGTTTTTCTGTGATATAACAGTCGTCGATTGATTCTTGACAAAGACGAGTAAAAGAAAGCGACAAGAAAAAGAAAGGTTACAACAGGAATGGTATTAAACACAGATGTGTGATCACAATGAGTTAAATATTACATTTACTGTTAGGCGTGACAAAGCTCAAGATTCTTCCACATTGATATGTATTCACAATTGTATACCAGTGCAGAGAAAAATATGCCTATGTACAATTAACTACAGTCGACTATGGATTTACCTTCATATGGATCGCCAGGTGTTGTGTTATATATTGCAGGTAGATTTCTACCAACGCAGATGTTTTAAATTTTAAATATTGCCTTGCGGCTAATGGTGGTTGATACTTTTCTTTTGCAACAGAATCTCTATGTTCTTTTAGATAATATTAAATGTCATTGCATTATGCCGTTAACAATATAACAACGTTTGGGATATTTGCACAATTTAAAACGTTCCTAAAATGTATAATAAAAATATACATCTTTAGTAAACATACACATGCATTAGATCGATCCGATTTGTTTACAGCCACTTATCCAGTATGTAATTTCTAAAGTACACGAACATTCTTAAAAAGGGTGTGTACTTTGTTCTAAACAACAAAACAACTTATCGCTATTGTGAATACATAAATGCAGAATAAAGGATTCGCAAAGGAACAGATTCAAGAATGAAAAGTTAAAGATATAACAGAAGGAGGTATGTATGTATGTATGTATGTATGTATGTATGTATGTATGTATGTATGTATGTGTGTATGTATGTATGTATGTATGTATATTTGCATTCATTCATTCATTCATTCATTCATTCATCCATGCATGCATGCATGCATGCATGCATGCATGTATGTATGTATGTATGTATGTATGTATGTATGTATGTATGTATGTATGTATGTATGTATGTATGTGTGAGTGCAAAAGTAATAAGTAGAATATTCCTGATAAATAAATTCAATCCTGACGGTTAGAATCAGTATTCTTTCTCATAGGATATCAAGGCAAGATACATATTAGGTCATCACCTGACTGTATATCTAAATGTTATGGAATAGAACGACATACTTCAAGTTCTTATAAACGGCAAAAATACGCGCGAGGAAAGATTTAAAGTCACGCGCACAAAACGAACTCGCTAGTCTTGCTGCTAGACGTTCGGGCTTTCTTTCGATGCTATAACTATAAGCGAACGAAGTTCGCATGTGAGGGCTTGCCCGAACAGTCTAGCGAATGTCATTTTCAGACCGGACATTCCATTGAGATTACGATAAGCGGTGGGTTGGGCCATATATGCATATATATACTTTAATATATTCAATCTCTACATGCAGGTGTTGACAAACACATTTATGTCATTACTA
Source organism: Glandiceps talaboti (assembly GCF_964340395.1). Taxonomy (NCBI): domain Eukaryota; kingdom Metazoa; phylum Hemichordata; class Enteropneusta; family Spengelidae; genus Glandiceps; species Glandiceps talaboti. The sequence goes on from NC_135553.1 coordinate 13,447,648, forward strand.
TGTCTTATCAGTTTATGGTAATTGTGTTTAATGAGTGTGTAGACGTTGTCATTCACACATTTTAGTTAACGCATTGGTGGTTATTTTTACAAGCCCCTCCTTAAGATGAATATGCATGAAAATTTAGCTTTTGTCCTCTGTGCTTGTCGCTAATACGGTTCTCTGATTGGCAGTTATTTATATCCTGATGACATTCGCTAGACCTCGGATGTTCCATCCTCGATAGCGTTGTTCGGCTGTGTGTCGTATTTTATCGGAAGAACATCCGAGGGCTAGCTGATAGACTACGAACTCGCCTGAAAGATAGAATAAGCGTAGTTAGAAATTAGGGAATGATATAATAATCGATTAATTCCCTGTTTCCAGCGTTCCGAGATGGAAATTGATTTCCTCTTCGTTCAACCTCAATCAATCATATCACCAGAAATCTTACAAATTCCTGATTTGTATGTATGTATGTATGTATGTATGTATGTATGTCTGTCTGTCTGTCTGTCTGTCTGTCTGTCTGTCTCCCTGCCAGCTTCACTGCCGGTCGGCCGGTATATTGATAGCATGATTGATTGATTGATTGATTGATTGATTGATTGATTGATTAATTTTGATTGATTGATTGATTGATTGATTGATTGATTGATTGATTGATTGATTGATTGATTGATTGATTGATTGATTGATTGATTGATTGATTGATTGATTGATTGATTGATTGATTGATTTTGATTGGTTGGTTGGTTGGTTGGTTGGTTGGTTGGTTGGTTGATTGATTGATTGATTGATTGATTGATTGATACATATCTATGTTTATACGTAGGTGTATGGGTGATTTTGACGTATGATGATTTGCTGGAGACATCTTCAATAACAGAATAACAACTGAATCATTGAGATGAACTTCATGTGCAACATGCTGCAATTACTGTTTTTATAATACGTTATCCATTATTTTTCTTTTAATGGACTTTCTTTGTAATATTTGGGTTTGTTTGGGTTTTTTAAAAATAAATCTACACTTTACAACTGTCGTAATGAAAGATTATATTCGTTGATATGTGAATTCCTGTATTATAGACCAAAACCCCTCAACACCTAAGGCAACTTGCAATGTCAGACTTAGTAAAAATTGTTTTTGTTTTACAAGACATGCATGGTTTTTTTTTTATTTCAAATGTATTTGTTTTTTCCATGTACTAAATATGGACTTTCTCTTTTTACTTCTTCCGATGTAATGTTGACGTAAGTCAAGGAACCTCTTATCTTAGTCACAACAGACCAATTATCGTGTTTACCCGTCTGAGCAGTTGTTTTGCGTTTCATAACACTGGTGAAGATATTGATGATTCGAAGCTAACAAGGCAAGACGTTTGAAATTGTTATGTAAAAATGCAATACATAGCACATTTCCCATATAAATGGGTTTTTAAGCTCAGTTAATTATCAAAACAAGTCTCATTTATCAAAACAAGTCTCATTTAAAGCCGTTTGTTCTAATAGCAGCTGGTTCAAGGTCTTTCAACCTTTCAACCAATTAACGTCAATATGGGCAGTCTTTCGTGCTAATTCTCTGTAATGACCAAAAATGCTAGAATTGTTGTTAGTAGTGTTCGCATTTTGAGGTGGAATTAGCTTTAGTAGCCAATTTGCGCGACAGTTGAAGTCATTCAAATCTTTTCACGGTCTTATTGAAGTACTAGTACTAAGATACGTGGGTGTTGACCAACTTGATGAGAAGCGTAACAGTTACTTGTATTTCCGCGGTGGAAACTGCATTGAATTTATCGTACGTTTACCCACTGTCATTGATAGTAATAGCTTTAAAAGTTTTGGATAGTATTGAGATCTTATAAATACTTTATTGCAGTTTATGTTGTTGAGAAATATTTTCGTTTTAGCTGTATATTTGGTCATTATTCGTGACCCACTTTCATTGTTTCCCATTTCCTGATGGTTTAGATCCCATAACCTTGTAAATTCAGGATTAAGAGTTATGGCAGTTGTCTCGACAGCGACGCCTATATAAAGTACCCTAGTAAATCAGTCATTTTATAGATGTCTGAAATGACATACATGTAGGCTTTGATGATTATATCCCCAGGTATAGTATACTTCTTTCTTGTTTTAAATAATCGGCAAGTGGTAGCTCAACACTGAGTTACTTGTGTGGGATGCACATGAAGCAGAAGTTTGACTTCATACATGTAGGTAGGCGTTTGTTGGAGATTAATGAAATTTGCAAGTTTCAAAAAATGTGAAAATACACTCACATGACCTACGTAAGAAGTCAAAACTTGACACATTGATGTTACCGAATACCGAATAGGTAGGCGTTTGGAGATAAATGAAATTCGAGAGTTCCGAAAGATGTGAAAATCCGCTGCCATGATCTCACATAAGAAGTCAGTTGTTGTTAAGCTTGAGGGAATGTGTTGAGAAATCGACTGACATTTGCGTTTACACCTTCTAAAGGAAAATTGGTATCTAGTCTCTTTTCACCTAAAGCTCTGCAGTGTACGTATTAAGAGTTCCCGTTCTTACATAATTACACAGATTATCTGTAAATGATCATGATATGGAAACGAGTATGTAAAACTACAATAAGACTAAGTACACCTGGAGGCATTGAAACCGAATATCAGACAACCTGGCACCTCTATATCTGCACATCAGCGACTTTTATTTATGTTTTGTCACTGATGACAAATAAGCGATGTAAAAAAAATGTTTGACCAATTTACAAGATAATTTAATTTTAAAAGTCGGTCAACTGTAGATAGGTCCATGGTATATAGGCAACTATTTATCCTGGAGCAAAGGTTATGATGACATTAATTAATCATAGCAAAAGTTCATGTGTACCGGATCACTTTTGAGAAATTATTAAAGTTTAAAGTTTATTTATTTTCTAAAAGCGCCTTTTTTGTTTATTAATATTCAAAAGCGCTGTACATGAAAATTATTTATACGTTTGGCCAATTTAATCACTAATTTTATAGCTAGGGTCATGATATAAAGGCGACTACTTTTCCTGGGGAAAATATAAGGTAGCATTATGTCTACCTGGATTAGAAAAGAAAGTTTATGTACTGTAACACCGGAGTACATTGATGAATAATTTACGTGAGTAGAATTATCAAAATGTTTAGGACCAAATGAGGCTTTGCTTTCCAGAATATAATTTGATTTACAGATAATAGAGGATTACTGTTGACGTATAAAATAGCTGAAGGAAAGGATTTGCCTTTGAAAGGGGCTTTTAAATGAGGCTTGTCTCCAACGAGATGTGTAGTAAACCTTGTGTTAATTCAGTCAGAAAGTAACACATTAGTAGTCCCTTCTATGGTACAAAATTAGAAATTTTTTCACCCTGAAAACCAAATTGATTATTTCATTTAGAATGAACGGAATTCCTAAACATTGTTCTTAATCATGTAAACTGCAATTATAACATTTCTTGCTTTGAGTTGGAGTTAGTTAAAGTTACGTAATATTATAGTCACATGATAAATTAATTCTTATGATTTTCGCTTCTTGACAATTGGGGTTCACTAAATGAATATTGTTATATAATCTTAAATCATGGTACTGCTACAATTATAGTGAATTTACAGCATAGAGCTGATTGTTTAGACTTGATTTCAAAGCACTGACAACCTGGGAATTCATTGCAAGTATTGAAAGCCATGTCCTTTATCAGTTTCACGTATTTGATGTTCGGTATGTAGTTAATAAATAAAACATTTGTCGACACAATGCTTGCGTTCATTTAACGCTGTTTAGAAGTAGGTTCTCGGATAACTCGACTATTACACACGAAGAACTGCCTAACCCCCCACCCAAAAAAAATAAAAAAAATAAAAAATAAATAAAAAATAAAAAATAAAAAATGTTACACTTCATAAATCTGTAAAAATTGTCTTGGTCGGTTAGCTTTATTACATTATCTCGGTACCAGTAGAGACTACAGTTGATAGTAGAAATACCAGGGGCAGTTGTCGATGGGATATTGGGCAGAGAGAACAGTTGGGAGGGAGGGGGAGTAATTGTCCTAATACGGTGGAATTGCCCATGTATATGGCCATTACAGTTGTGACAGAAATTTATTCTGGCATATTAACGCAGGCCTATCCATGTAATTGTAATAGTTCAACAAGAGAGAGAGAGAGTTGTAAATACTAATTATTCGATTTGCAGAGGAACATGCAGGAAGATCAGATGCTAAGCCCAGATGAGTAACTCTGAATTCCCTCAACATTTATCTCTTCTTCTCTAAGTAATGACGCTGTGTCCATAAAACAAAATCTATAAACCTTAACCATGAAGTCGTCTCTTCTATTAAAACCCCTTTGGTGATAGGCTACAGCTGTTCCATACTGTAGATCACTAATTACCCTAATCTCCGATACGACCAAAGATGCTTTACACTTGCATAATAACATTTTATGAGATAAGTCATGTTGAAACGTTCATGAATTTTTAAATTACGATTGAATCTTTGGTCACAGGAGAACTCAAATGATCCCTCTGTTTCATATCTACATACACGAATGTGTTACAACCGGGGAGTTACGTTGTGAATGTTAAATCCTCTCTAGAAATAAACCCCTTGACACCACTGAGCTTCGAGGTCATGGCGAATATAGGTTGAATTTTTTCATTCTCTTGAAATTGTAGAAACGTGTTCTAATTACACTTGAATTCAGGAACATTACATCAATAATCGCATTTCAAACAAATATCACGTATCGAAATGATGGTTTGAATCTATATCTGAGGTGTATCTGAGGTGGAGTATTCTTATATGATTTCATCATCATTCCATCATCATATGGCTAAAATGTTAACGAGGCCCTGTTAACTATTTGAGAAATATCATCCTATGTACGTCAATTGACTGATGAAGATGTTTCGGAAGCAGTAAAACCGAAAAAATGTGTGGAATTTGACGATGCTTTCGGTGAAACCTAGAATCATGTTATAGGCATGCTTAGTTGAATAGTATACTTTCATTTGACTGCTTTTGCTGTTTGTGACAGTTAATTGTTAGAAACGTGGTTATCTTCAAACGGCACACATGCGATACAATATGAACATTTGCCATGTTTTCTTTTTAGTGTAAATTGAAAAACGTGGCAGAAATAACAACTTCAAGGAAAAGACAAATGAGCCATGTACTGTGGTATAAACGTTATACAAACGTGTGTTGGTCTTTATCCAAACTCACTCGTATACATGGATATGTTTATTAGTTCATCTTATCTTTCGCTATGTCAAAGATGTGAACTAATCACTCAATCGATGGATGGATGGATGGATGAGGCTGATAAAGGAAAATATATAGAGAAAACAATTTTGATAAGTGGCGAGTCTTGCTGCAATAACAGATAATCCACACACAAGGTCGAGAGAGTTAACGAACTTGTTTATATCAAAAAGATTGTATGGGTGATCCATGGGAAACGATCGACTTTTGATGGTAACAACACCGCTGATAACTCATTACCACCGCCGATAACTCATTACCATTGCTTGGTAATATAAGCGTCTTCGTTAAACCGCATTGTGATATTTTAGACCGATGTTTGATGTACAAGGATTTGACGGTTCTCAAAAGCCATCAAACAAATTTGTGAGAACGTTATTCTTCTATATGTCGACTTTCATATATCATAGTGGATCTATTTTGACTTTTTGAGATTTGTATAATGCGTAACAACATGTAAGAGTAATGGCTCTGCCTTAAAACTATAGCCACTGCAGCTGAGACAGCTTAACTGAGGAAAAAGATGATGAGTTCCAGTATAAACTTGGAAAAGTATGCTCTCCCCGACATTTCTTGCAATTTATGAGCGTAAGACCAAGTGCGGACAATGATTTGCTAATGAAACCTAACTATGAAGGATGCTTGCTGATCGACACTTCGTGCACTTCAAAGTGTTTTACAATTTATTGTAACAATACCAAGGAAGAGAGGGAGGTGGCACAGTCTAATACTTACTAAAAATATAGAAAGATATATTCTTCAATACACATATTCATGTTTCGCCATTTGAAGTAAGACCATGGGAGAACGGTTATTATTACTCGCAAACAACTTACAAAAAGATACGTACACGGACAGACAGACAGACAGACAGTCAGACAGACAGACAGATACACACACACACACACACACACAAACACACAAACACACACACACACACACACACACCATCGTTTACAGTTGATTTAGATACCGTAAGCAAATAGCTTTACTCTTATTGTGATGGTACCAGTCGTAGTCCTTCCCATGAAGCGAACGGGTTGAGACTGCCATATTCTCATCGACACAAATAAGAAAACAGTGAACGTACTTTATACCATGATAAATATATTTGACACCAATCTTTTTTCAGTCATACCGACGGCCATTGGAGCTGTTGATAAGATATTGATGGGTTAGTAACCGTACACGAGTTCGTAGGATATACCATCAATAAGAGGGACTGCCTAGACGGTAGGATAAACCATATTGTGGATAGGTTAACAGGTGTGTTGAATAAAACTATCAATACTTCATAGTTACATCGATCGCCACGTGATAGAGAATAAAAGCAGAGAGAAATAGCAGAGAAAGGATAATTGATGGTTCTTTCATCATCGATAAAGTTATGTCTATAGCTGAGCGTCCATTATCCGATCGCGAGGCACGTCAGCCTTAGTCAAGGAAACATTGCGTTCTTGTTCAATGGATACACGATATTACAATACACTGCAGCAATGTGAGCAAGGAGGATCAGGTGTTCTAACATGTATATGCAAAATCTGACTTATTTGTCAAATGAAAACAAAGAACTTATCTCTAACGTAATGGACCAGGTGCACTTGAGTTTCCTATAACAAAATCAATGGTTACGCGAGAGGCGAATCCAGACATAGCAAATGGACTGATTTTAATGCATATTGATGGTTTACGTAAGATCTACTTTCGCAATGTCTTATTTTATACGCGAATTTCTGTAACACTGGGTGCTGACATGATACACAATTTGGCTGTTTCAAAGATCAACGTAATGATAAGGGGAATTTATTATTGCGATTTTGGACGGAAACAAAACCTCCAGTCACGTTTCATGTACCACCTTAAACTCTTTCTTTCAAATTACCTTTTAACACTACAACCACGCCTTGCATGCAACCAACCAACCAACCGACCAACCAACCAACCAACCCCACCTAAAGACAATACGTGTATAGTGTTCATGTGACTCCTTTTCCTCGTTGAATCATACATTATCCTTTCTTAGATGAATCAATCTTATGAGAAATATAGAGGGGTTTAATGCTAGTGTCAGTCACATATTAAGTGAATCCGTGTCTGGCGTGAAGTTGAAGTAGGTAAGTTCTTAAACATTTGGGTCTGGTCAACTCTGAAGAAAAACGCATTAAAACCCACAAGAAGATGGCAATTTTCTAATATTGATTAAGAAAGATGTTAGGCTCTTTGATGCGATGTTAAATTATTGATTTCAAGAAAGATGTAAGCAACATCAGAATCGACCTAGATTCCTCCCATATCAATTACCTTGTCGCCAGATTCGTACAGTCACAAGTATTTTCGCGGTGGTGAAGAAAACAAGGCCAAGAAAGTTAACAGACTTGTTCATTTCACAAAAACAGACTCTCTGGATGATCCTTGATATTTCACAAGCCAATATTCGAATTGAGTGAGTCAAGAATTCCGAGAAGGGATTTCCATACTTTCAATAACACATTCACATAATACCTTATAGTCAGTGTACAAGGTCGACAAAGGGGCAACATCTTTAAGACCGTAGGATGAAATCAAAAGCATTCGAATATTTAATTAGATTTGAAAAAGAAATATGAATGATTTTATTTTAATGAAATATGGTCTTTTTAGTATACATATCTTATTTATATCATTCAATAACTACTCAGAGTGAGATATGTGAAAAGCATCATAGTAATAACTACATTATCGTAAACATTTTCTAAAACACATCACCATCTCATGACCCCACTGTATCAAGGACAAATGTATCTGGTCCATTTACTAGTATGGAAGTGACTTAGCAAAGCCAATGTATCGATGCCTATTTCACAGATATCAAATTCTCCCAAGTTTTCAATGTATTATGTCGTAGTAATGTTGAGTTGTATCGATTTCTATAAGCCTTGGACTATATTACCATAGAAGTGTTTAAAGTCATACTGTCTTACATGTCAACACTGATGTATCTGATTCCATTACTTCTCAGGATAGCTTTCAGGTTTATTTCGATATAACCGGAACTACTAGAACTGATATGGTTAACAATTGTTTGAATGTCATACCCCTTAGCTATGCACACAACAAAAGATGAACGGCGCACTAAGTTGTAACACCTTCTCCTCGAGCTTTTTTAACTTTCGTATTTTTTAATCTTGAATAGTTTTGTTTGTATTTCAGGGTTTCTATTTACAACTTTGTGTAAGTATTACATTTCAGTCATATTAATCAGTTACCTTGTCTATGACACAGTCTAATTACTACAGTTTGTCTATAGTTTATCCTTTCCTGTGGCAATTTCATATTCCATACAATAGCTCTCTTTCGCTTGTAAAGAATACAGGAACCAGAAATAAACTTAATGCCTACAGCTATCGTACACAATGTACCCCTTAATCGGAAGATAAACTATATGACACTATATGAAATTTGAAATGTGCATACTTGCCTAATTATCGAAAAATCATTAATTATGCAAATGAACTATTAAGATTATAAGTTACATCAACAAAGTTTAAAGGACAACATCACTGCATGTACTAAACTATCTGGAATTTAAAGCTTGCATTCTAATGATATTGACTAATTATCAAAAAATTATTATTTATGCAAATTACATATCAATTAAAAGCTATAACAAACGTTCACTTTGTTCTCATCAATGAATATGACATATTATAAGAAATCTGAAGATTGCATTCTTTAGATATAGCATTAATTACTATAAATCATTTAAATATGACGATTATTCTTTAAAACTATATGCCACATGACAAACTTTATAGGATATATGCGCCTTGTTATGGTCAACACATGTACCAAAAATTTATTGAATCTGAAGTATGAAATCATAAACTATAGTCTTATTTCTAAAAACTATCAATTATGCCAATGACTAGTTAATTTCCATTGAATATTTATCAAAATCTAACCACTGCTCGTCTTTACTAAAGGAAAGATGTGTAGCAAGTTTCATTAGAAACGATTCACATCACCAATTTTTCAGATATCGTGTCCCCAGGCAGGCAGGCAGACAGACAGACAGACAGACAGACAGACAGACAGACAGACAGACAGACAGAGACACGGGTATAGCATAAGCTTTCCTTAAATGGGCGAGGGCAAAATAATGGCTTATATGTCATCTTCATGTTGTCCTTTGTTCAACATTAACAGATGGTGGTGGATAATGGCGTGGGTGTAGGTTCGCCTTTTCGAATATTTATTCTTTCCGAATATACAATTATACAAGAATTGGTATTAAAAGTATTTTTTTAGATTATATAAATTCATTTATTCGGTAACAAAATCTCACAATTGTGCTACCATCTCAGCGAGTGGATACAAAGGTTTCTTTAGACGTAAGTCATTATCAGAGATGGTATGACATTTCTAATGGCAAACGAAGCCAGTAGGAAAGACGCCCTTAACAATATTGATATATCTGCTTTGATGTGCCTACTACTAACAATCTTGTCAAAACGACTCCTACGAGTCTTCTCTTACTTGCAAGCCTATTACAAACTACTATTAAAATTGGATAAAGATTACATATGCTGGGAAAGCGTGAATCAAATGCACAAGGCAGTGCGGAAATTGAGAGTCATCTGTCGGTGATGACTAAATTCTATAGCAGAAATCTTCGTTGTATAACTCTTGCTTTGGGGGAATTCAAAGGTATCGATTTTATATCATCCTTACATATAATTAGAATTTGGGTCGACACAGATACGTGCACCATGCAGTTTCTGTGAATGACTCTCTGAACAGTTGTAGAAGTTGTTTGATCTCAAAAGTAATGAACGTTTCAACAGTTCGACGTTATGAGCTCTTACGGCGTGTCAAGCATGAATGTGACAACCTCATATGTTTTCCCCAGAAGTTCTTTATCATCGCTATATCGTAAAATACACCGCAGGTAATGAAGGTATAACCGGGGGAGATCTGTTAGATTTCCACGGCATCAAAATGAGCGCATTTAGACTTACTAATTTTTTTAAATTCCAAACAGTCAATGAGAAAGACAGTATGAGCATTTCCCACTGGAATCACTTCTTACGATATACTGAATCATACACCTAATTGGATTAGTGCTTCAAAGAAGAATCTCAACCCCAAGGGACGCTTGTCACTGTTGGCTGCAAACGCAAGAACATGATCTTAGCTTGGTACTGTAATATAGTTGCTATCATCACTGCACGATTTTATCGTGATCTCTTGAACTAATATCTTGTCTGGAATATGCGCGACAACAAATAAACCTCTCTTTTGGAAAGTGCTTTGTGAATTCCATTCATATGTACATTTGCTGCACACAATATTTTACTTCTAATAAAGGATGTACATGATGTAGTTATCACTCACAGTTTGACAGCCAGCTGCTTTGGAAAATCTATGATACCACTAATATTTACTGCTGCAGGGATGTAACTAATTCCTTTCTTCATTCTCTTTTTTAAAGAAGGTAAATTGGAAAGATACGCATGTCATGTAAATTCATGATAATTTATAAATATTTGTATGATTCCCAGCTCTAATAGAAAGGGCTTTCACTCATATGCACGGGTGCTTGGTTGATATCTTAAAACCAACTGACACAAATACTTAATATTATACATTCATATTCATATAACTATGCTTACTGTGAACAAGAACAAGAAGTTCCATCAATATATACTTAGTGAACACTTCACTTCTTTTGGAATCATTAGATTTTCAATATTTGTTCTTGCATTCAGGGAAGTTTCCAAAACCCGGATTTTTTCAAAATCGTTCATGCAGGGGTAAGGGGATATTGTATAATAGGGAAGAGTGCGAGTGGTGCTTTATTAATCAATACAAACCGGTAACTAATCCATCAATCTATCAAAGTATCAAAAGTACCTATGTCTGTGTGTTGATTTTAGAATTATATAGCAGCTGCATTCACCGAGAAAACAATGAACTTTTTCTCATGACGAAATGATTATATTGGATACAAACGAGTTAATCTCTTCCAGAAAGTGCGGTGCCTAAGGCAATGTGTAAATTAATCCACAAAACATTACTTGCAAAGGGCAAAACACCAAACAGCTTTTCACCACTGCCATTAGACTAATACGTGAAATGATGGTTGAGGCGTAGAAAGGTGCGTTAATTGATTGCCCTATACAGGGGTCACAATGTCTTGAGGCTAAGTGTAAAGATTTTATAGCCCCCTTATTATGTACACATCTCACTTGGTCTTTTACATGTACCTTATGGTTAATCAATTGAAAGTCTGGTTAGATCAATGGCGGGATTAAGCATTCTCTATACCCACTACACATAATAAAGTACACTCGAGCTCGCTGTAGCTGTAAAACATCAACTTTTTTTAACCTTTCGATAACAATTCAGAAGATATATATATATAAACTATGTGTGAAGGGCGACGTGTTCAGCAAGTACGGTTGTTACATCATTTGTTTTTATTTTGACCATATCATTTTACTTAAAATTATAATACGACAACGTCTAAATTAATAAGTATATACTGAATTGTGGAGGTTGTAACTTACAGTGATTGTATATTCTGGAGAAGAGAGGGAGGTTAACGATCAGATTAATGAGTTTACTGTTATTTTGGGGTTATAACGTACAATGACAATGTTACGGAGAGGAAGGATGGGGGGAGGGGGGTAACGATTTAGATGTGAAATGTTCTGTGGTATCTTATCATGACTGAAAACTTCCAATTTCTTAAACAGCCACGAGATCTATTGAACAGTACCTATCAATGGCAATCATTGGTTAAATGTCAACAAGGGATATACGAGATTCGCATTTCGTTAGACATGTCACTGACGATGACTTCACTGACCACAATTCTCACGGTGTTGTTGGCAATTCAGTAGAGGAATCATTCAACTCTGAGATATATTTGACAACTTATGCCATGCCCGGGCCAAGTTGAACAAAATACGGAAAATACACTTTGATCGTTCTACGTTACGACAGCGCGCGCCAATGTCACGACAACGCGTGTCTACGTCACTGGTTCTGCTGGGTGAGCAAAAACGTTCAAATTGACATTACTTTCCCCGATCTCTGTTGATATTACTGACACTGGTATAATTATGTCATTCTCCAATATCCAATTATCTTAGTCGATTCTTGAGTTTTTTAGGCCCAAATAAATTTTAACTTTTATACATTTTCCCTACTTCATTTTTTTTACTAACAAATAATCTTTCTCACCCTACTTTTGTTGCTTTTGGTGACCACTCTATCTTATATTAGTGTGCTCCTGTATTGAACAATGAAGGTCAAACTTCAAATAATTGATAGTAAACCTTCGGGCTTATTTTACAGCTGATGTGCTATATGTAACTGAAGTTGTGATTGATGCGTACATGTACTTTGTATTCTGACTGTCTAGAAACTTCTTACTTGAAGGAATATTGAAAAAAAAACTATTTCAGCGAATATTGAAATCATAGCTTATTGCACATTGCTGACAATAAATATGGCATTGAAAAAAGGTTTCGTGATAATTTTGAATATATTTGTATATGATTCCTTTTTTTTTCTTAAAGTAATGTCCACATATTGATATAATTACCGATACATACATACATACATACATACATACATACATACATACATTTTGAAACTACTGTGCAATCTGTTTTACAATTGGGAACCGCTGAATACGCGAAACTTGAAACTCAAATTACAGACGCATCATAGCTTTGACTTAGGGTGTCGTCCTACCCTAAAAATATCATTACAAACTTTAAGTGACCCATGAAGAGATCTATTTGCCATGTGCATGGGAACAGAGACAAAGGTAATCTCATCGTAATCGCTCCGACCACACAGAGAATAACAACCACACGTGTATCGGAAATGCAAACATACAAGTTCTCTTTTTTTAAATACCGGTACCTAAGTGATCGGAAATGAGATTATCTGTTGTAAGACGGTCTAAGCCTATGATCTTTTAATAGGTACAGTTGACCGCAAACAGATCAATAATTCCGGGAGCGTCACATCAACGCTATAGATTAAGCGACAGACTAGAAGAGTGCACTGTTGCTAAGTATTCATATGACGTTACATGGCTTTTCGCGATGGCCATGTGCTCACCATTTATCCAATGATTTGCATATGTCCTGTGCAGCTATTTTTTCTAAATTGGTTTACCTTTTAAGGGTTTAACTGTACCATATTAGGGATATTGTGAGCCCTAACGTTCAGGCTGTGATGTTTTATTCAAAAAACAATATTCAATATTTTTTTCAGTTACACGCATTTGTTTTGCGGACAGAGGTTATACGATGGATGTCCCTACATTGAAAGGGCTCGTTTAATAAAATTAATTTGGACATTGTGCGGACAGTGTGCAAGTTGTTATTTAAAATTCCTCAGCTCACTGATAAAAATGCACCAATGGCATTAGGCACAACTGTACAGTTTATGAGTCATTTGAAAAATTAAAATGTTTATCTACTTACAAACCATCCCTGTTGTTATCTTTGCTGTAGTATATACAGCATCACATGGCTGTTGCTAGGCATATGTGCATTGACGTTCTGGATGTTTATCCACTTCTCTATCAATCCTGTTATCTTTGTAATATATACCATCATTTGACTGTTGCTATTGGTGTAGTCTTGGTGCTAGACATATATGTGATCATTTATTGGATGTTTATCCACTTATCTACCCATCCATGTTGTTATATTTGCTATGCACACACCAACATTTGAATGTTGCTATTGACTGGGTTTTGTTGCTATGCATATTTACTTACATTATGTGAAAATTATACTGGCATCTGACTTTTCCTACGGGCATGGTCTTGGTGGGTAGGGCAAGTTGTCGGACATCTATAGAATAGTTGTTCGAGCAGCATCCCTATCAGCCTCATCCACTAAGCCGTTTTCGAGATATGTTTAACGAAAATTCGTTTTTTTAGACCTAATTATTTGCATATCATTGATGGACTATTATGTATTGATTAATTCTTCATCTACACACCAGGAGAAACATGTCAAAAAATTTCGCCCAATCAGTCAGGTAGTTTTGAAATAAAAGATTTTTTTCAGGAAAAAGACACGTTTATAGACCTAATATGCATATAACTCATGGAATCATCATGTCATGAACAACCCTTTATCTACATGTTCCTAAGAACATCCCCACTAAATGTCATGCCAAATGTAAGCTCTCCAGTAGTTTGTGAGTGTTGTACTAATGGTCTTTGCCTAAAATCACACACCTACCTAAATGCGAACATATTTATTTGAACAATTTCCGAAGTAAACATCGAAATTAATATTCCCGCAAATTACAAAGGCCATTGGTCTAGCGGCTTTTGATTTTAAGTCGTTTACACATGCAAAAACATATATACATACATACATACATACACACATACACACACACACACACACACATACATACATACATACATACATACATACATACATACATATATACGGACAGACAGACAGACAGACGACAGACAGACAGACAGACAGACAGACAGACAGACAGACAGACAGACAGACAGACAGACAGACAGAGAAACACGTCAATCATTTTTCAAATAATGTGCATGGCGAAACTTAATCCTGTTTTAACATTGCTAAAATCACCGATTTCCAATAGTTCTGCCATTGATGACGCAGCGCAGATAATGACATTAGTATTTTTCATAACATGGTCTACAACATCATTGGAACCAATTACAATTTATGGGGTGATGAGAAATATCTTACACAATTAGGCCTAAAAAAATTGTGTGGTTCTGATTACGCTAAATTTTGTGGGTTAGATGGATTTTTTTAATGATTTTTTTTAATGCGTGAGTGTTTAGTTCAGATAATTATGCTTTCCGTTGTTTTCTATATGGTCTCTGTGTTATTGGTTTCTTCCCATCAGATGTACAGACATTACAGATTGGGAGAACAGTTTTATATTGTCTCTTAAGTTGATGTTAGTTTCTGCGATTTTATTTTTCTCGAATAAAAATGTTAGGGTCTACAGAGAAAAACTAGTTGGGTTCGGGTAACCGGACCGAAACATTTTAGGCCTTATAACAAGTATCTTCACTCACAATACTTTTCGTGGAAAATTACCAGGTATTTTAAAGGTTATTAATCACGACAGAGGTGAATATGTAACTCGGATAATCACTACTTATTTACTATAATTGGATGGTACAACATTTCTCAATGATTTATAACATATGCGACTATCGTCATTAAAAGTATGAATACACAAAGCATAATGGTAAGATCTTTCCCTGTTGCCACTTAAACCATGTACATCTGGTCCATTACAAAATTAATTCAGTTAAATAGAGAGTAAGCTGGATGAAAGAGTTTTTTTAACAAGCTATCCGTGGAGCAGAATTGCGTCAAATGTATCATTCATTCAATTTATTGTTACGAGTAGATGTAATATTAAATTTGTATACCTGTATTTGAGCGTACTTGCGTATTGTTCTGTACTGGACACGGCTCATGTCAGTGTATTACTCCTCACTGCAATTGGTTCTGTTATTCTTATAAGCATCTAGACGTATTTTCAGCCTTTAATATTGGAGTACGGAATCATCAATTCCAATTTCTCAATTTAGGATTCCTACTTCCTTCCCAATGGTTCATGTGTTTTTTTGAAAGTATTGAATTCAGTCAGTAATTTTAGGTATCAAGAGATACACAGATAGTGTAGAAATCAGTTGTAAATAATAAGGTCACTGACACTGTACTGTGGAGCATTCATACAAAGATTCAAGATTTCTCTTTAAGTGTAGCGGTAACGTCCTGAATCACTGCATAAGCATACTAGATTCCCGAAAACTATATAGTCTGGTCTGTCAAGACCTTCACGGTCACTCTAGATGGTTGTCATAGGTTTTCACTATATTTGTAGAGTTCTTTGTATCAATGTCGAATATTCTAAAATAAGAAAAAAAAATAAGAAAAATAAAAAAACAACAGCAAAATCTAATACTCGACAGCAATATACTAGACACATAAAGCAACACTAAAGTTAATGTTAACTTTGTCAGTAATTCTGGACTCATTTTAACAAAAGAATTTGTTTTTATCTTACCCTTTTGAAATATTTCTTTTTAACTTTTTATGGGCATCTGTGATACAATGTTGCGTATAATATGGCGATCTATTCACACTCTTCACTCTACAAGAACTCGCCCACTCATAATGTTTCAACTTGTGTGTTGTTGATATCAAATGGCACATATATTTGATGTACAGTACTGATTTTCAAAATAACCAGAAGCGACCCATACATTCTAAATAACCTGATGGGCAAACTTTTCTAAGACTCAGACAAACAGAAACCTGTCATGAAACTTTGGAGATTTGGTGTATCACTTTTAAATAATGAAATGCGGGTAATAGAATTGTTCTTACAGAATCTCTCTCCTTTAACTAGCTACTTTCTGCAATGTAAGAGAGGGTGGAGTCATTATGGATTTGAAGTAACAGCTGTCTTTTTCCATATCTGTGGAATACATGATCGTGACAATGCCCCTCAAGTTTGTTGTTACAATACAACAGGTGGCATTACCTTTAAGCAGACATCTTTTCTGCATTGATGCGAATTTAATTTACTAGTCACCAAATATTTGGCTATGGCATAATTATTATACTCTCACAACCATTTCCTGATATTATATACGTCTAGACAAGACTTTGATACTGTAGGTATAATACGTTTAAAAAATGACAAACACGATATTTATTGCAGTGGCAAGCATTTAGAGTTTTATTACAGTTTGTTTGTGTATCATCTCTTCAAGAGATGAGAATGACTTCATATATACATACAGCCTCTCCAGCTAATCTCCACGTAATATGTATAATGTATTATATTGACGATGTTTATCAATAACGACCTTCTGGGACAATCCAAACACCCTTGGTATGCTGGTGTGTAACCTTACAACAACAATTTAGCTAGTACGTGGTTTAACACATAACTGATGGTGGTGAGACTTTTCAAGGAAAGATTGTTCAAGATAAAAGATATCAGTTTATCATTTTTTCCTTATTATTAAGAAGACCCAAGGACTTGTACGTTAGAATTTTATATTTAAAATATGACAAATTGAATGATACTTGCATTAAAGGACAACTGGTATATTTTAAACAACCCCATTAAGAAGAAAATGGAAGTTACACTGTTCATGTTCATTCCTGGAGTTGTTCTGAACAAGAACACTTCAAAACACTCAGAAACGTATCTATTTGTTATACTATAACGGCTACAAGTGTAAAGGATTATTTCAATGCTTTAAGGCATTGTCGTCAGCATTGTTGATTTATTACTTTTAAATAATAAAATTAAATATATAAGGAATTATGTGACCAATTTCTGAAGTAGAAAGTGACTGACAGGGGAAGAATGATTGTTAAGCTCTAACGGTAACCGATACCATCCATCACAGATGAAAAAGTCAGTACACCAGAAACCGAAAAAAAAAAGATTGGGTACAAATTAAAACATTTTTATGTTAGCACTAATGTTAAAGCCGAGTAGACCCACTGGCAGCTGCAGCCTGTTGTGGTGATAGTGCCTCGCCTCCACTAGAGTCCCGGGGTGGACTCTGAAAGAAATAATACATGCCATAACAAATATTATCTCTTCATTAAATACATATTTGCTGTATAATTCGTCTATGCACAAACATAGAACCAAAATAGCGATGTGAGGACCAAACCAGTCAACAGTGGTTTCACTCCAATGCAAACACGCTGTCATGTTGGTAGGACAAGCACATAGGTGTTCAGCTGCTTAAACTATAAACACACTACTGTCCAAATATGTGCGAAACACAAATAGCTGCATGCAAAAACAACGTGCATACAAATTAGCTAACGTATGGTATATAAAGAGTATCACAGTTAACGAAATATTCATTACACGTATGTTTATTATTTATTAGTTCATTTGAATATGAAGTCGCGAACAGTTCAACAATACTAATAATTTTATAAGTGGTTACTTTGACAACTGGTTTTTCAACTGTTGAGTTAGACATTCCTATCAAATTGATTTCAATGAATACTTCCAATACCGAAACTGCATCCAAGGCAAAGATATTACGTTGAGCAATTTTCTATTGTACCAGACGTGTTTCTAGACGTACAATCCTACCGTGTACTTCCTCTTTGCGTGATCAGAATACCTGCTTATGCAACTGGGAGAATTTAGACTACCTATTCACTCACAAGAACCCAGCTACCATATGATTCGAATTGTTGTAAATTCTAATTGCTTTGACTGGATCAATGCACTTGACTACACATATGTGCATAACATCATGTACATGAAAGGTTTGTGATGACTTTTAACTAGTCAAAGTGGCATCAACTTATCTACGCAAGAGATTTCTGTCTGGTTTATCTAATAACTCGTTAATATTTAAGTAGGTTTCTTTTACCTTTGTATGTGATATAATGTATCTCAATACATGTGCATACAGTTGCAAGAAGTTTTACTAGATAAGGAATATCAGATACATGACATGTTAAATCACACAGACCACCGGAAAAGATACAGCCATTACCACATAATATAACTATGAATGTCAGGATTATAGTGTAGCTCAGTATGCAGATTGTGTTATTGTTTTGCATTCTGGATTTTAATATATGTTTCTTCACTTCTCAGAAAAATTGTGATCGTGTTTGTTGTCACTTCTTATTTTTTCATTTATTTGTCTTTTGACATATTATATAAAAACCAGTGTTTGCGCAATGTAGTCCGTAAATGCTGTGTACTTTCGATGCAAGACACTGTTTTGACAACAGAACAATAAGGCTACTGAGTAAATTTCCTTGGAAGATAATGAAGGAAGAAGATGGGAACGGAATATGATTTGGGAGCATAATTAATAGTTTTGTCACCTTGGGTATTTCATACATGATATTTATATCCATCATCCACGTTTCCTCGAGAGAAAAAAAAACACGTTTGAGTAACAACATAGTCAACAGTTCCATTTTTATATTACTCTCTCAACGACTACAGGCAAACACATAATACGGCTGTATCAGAGAGGAAATTGTGGGTACAAAACATCTGATAGCTTTACATGAGGAAGCATAATATATCATCAGAGCTTTGACCGTTTGGTTGTAAACACGTTAACGTTACACGTTACGTAGACTTGATTTGATCTTCTATTAATATTCTTAACATGCACAACACACAATAATAAAGGATGATCGTCCTCAAAACTAAAGGTAATATCAAATGACATTTGGTAAATCTGTATGTAAAGATCAAGTGCCGAGTTCAATTCAAGTACTGGTATATAGACATGAAACAAGTAAATGAATGTTTATGCATTAGAATGTTGTCATAATGTGGTAAATACCTTGTGAATATGGAAGAGATAGTTTGGTCTTATACAACCTTCGTGTTTGTCACTTTAAAGGATTTATGACACCGTCTGTATAGCTCATAATGATGAATCCCATTATATTCCTAAAAGTAAACATCTATAACATTTACACAGGAAAAGAAAGAAGTCCAATACACGTCAAATTAATCACTCTTTACGTTTTTTGTTTGTTTGCATAAGTTCGGCTTTAATTACCAAACCGTTTCGCTGTCACTTTGTGAAGTTGATGACACATTCGACAAGTGACGAGAAAGAAAATATCACAAAATTTAGCCATTGACACTAGGTTGTCTAACTTTCATCAAATCTAAACCCATTAGGTAATGGACATAAATGAAGTCCTTGACATTTATCAACACACGTCACGTGGAGAGTTGCCTAGAAAACTATTGGTCCATTCCTGTCAACAATTAGTGTGCAATTACATCTCCAGCAAGGAATGTTGGTGGTAGGCGTACTACTTTATATCGCCAATAATAACCTTTTCATATACACTTAACAAATAACAACTGGTTGCACATGATTGCACAAACACAAACATTCTCTTTCTATGACCATTATCACATTTAATTTATGGCGGTGCCTCTTCAACATCAGTTACATCCCTGTGTTATAAATACTATCGGTTTTACCATTTACAGTACTAGTAATGCTAATCTGTACGAATCTTTCTGATAGTAACTTTTTATTTATGCTGGGCAGTTTATATAAAATTATCTCTCAAGGGCTCTCATGACTTCAGTTTTAATGCAGGAGGAAGCTGGAGTGCCGTGGAAAAATCTGTATTTTTTTAAAGTAGAACCACACAGTATTGTAAATTTAATAAAATTCAGACCTAACCAGGTCTCAACCCCCAACCGCAGTAGTAGGAGCTCCTCGGACAACTCAGTCAACTGCCACTCAGATGAATGTCTAACTCGACATGTCGAAAGCAGGCAAATGTGTATCGCGGGGAGGGGGGGGGGGGCAACTCCCATAGACGGCAATATGCAGAGGGTCCGCGTGAAAGGGGTCGGGTTTGCATGCTGGTTGGTATCAGAAAGGGTATACTTTTCATGAGGTGGTGGTATGAGAAAGGGTCAGGTGAATCAAAACTGGCGTTAATTAACAGAGACTCGACTATGCAGTCCAAACTGGAAGCGTTTCAACCTGGTGTATCTACCTTCAAAACTTCCGTACTCTCGCCGTTCATGCCACGCTAGATCTACGGCTAGCTTCCACTGGGAGCCCTTGCTTTTAGTGACTTAGACTAATTACAATGCAACTTGGTATCAGAAAGTGTATATTTTTTGCGTTACTCATGGAGTTACCCCCGGGTGTGTATCCTTCGAAGTATGTATTGAACCCTTTAAACCACCCAATGGGGTTTGGTTATGTATACATACCTGTGATTGCACGCGATGAAGCAAATAACAAATGCATATTTAAATTTCAAATTTTACACAAAGTTGTCATGTATCATGAAGCATCCTATACACAACTCTTTTTCTTGATAGGTAACCTGTTTTCTGAATGAGCTCAGTAAATGTCACCCAGCATTATACACGGATAAACATCAGATATACCTTCCCACACAGACTATTTTAAACTTGATTACTTGTAATGTCATGTTGTTTCCTTCAAGTCATAACGCATCTCGTCATGAAAACATTCAGAAGTGCTTTTGCATTAATTCTTTAATCTCTTATAGGAAATTTTAATATATTACAATTTTCAGAAAATAGTCATTATAATATTCACAAACACTTTTCTACTGCCCTGTATACCTCTACCATACATCGTCATGTACAGCAAACTATTCTTTCAAAGAAAAATCCCGAAGATGAGGTTATATGTAACATTCTCCAAACCAACGGTAATGTTTGACAAGGTACACAATGATAGCTACCATACCCCTGATTGGAGAAGACGTTAACCATTTGTTTGCAAAAGTGTAGAAAATTAATCTCATCTGTCTGGGCTATACTGTAATGGTAGGGCTTCAAGTTGTCCAAAGATGTAAGTATATATACCTGGCTGCCCTTACTGTAAACGGAAGTTTCTCCAATTAATACATACTAAAAGCTTCACTATCTAGAATCTTGATAAACATTCATTGCATGATAACATAAGTTGATGATTAGCAAACCTGTAATTATAAATTCAGCTGGTACGTCATTCCCTACTTAATAATGAAGCAAATGCAATCTATCCTGCTTAACTTGCTGTTGTTTTGAATGGTAACATATTTGTAATTGCAATATATCTAATTATGACGTTCATACCTGGATGATTGAGAACATCATTACCTACTTCTTTTTTCAATTATTTCAGGGCTGATCCGTTTACCTTGTATCACTTCTTATTGCATGTGCATTTACCTTCAGTGTCTATGCCTATGATTATTGAATAAACCTCCTTGAACACAGAGACACTGTATATGTGCATATGTAAAGTTAACATCTGTGCATATGTGAAGTTAGAGGCACATTAAATACAACCAAAGTAGCTTTTATGGGCTTTTACTGTGCCAAAAAGGTTGAAAAGAAAATTGATCAAGGCAACAACCAGACAATTTCACTTTATATGCTGTATATGAGGTGCATGTGAGATACTGCTACTTATGGAACTACCTTCAAGGCATACAAGTCTGTGTTATCTATGTTAATAACATCACCAATGACCATCCATATATCTGTGCAATGTCTAAATGTCTAATTATTGATAACAATTATGCTTTAGGCTACAAACAAAACTTATCATAAATCCCACGAAATATTAATGATGTTTCACAAAATAACATTTATGGAAAAATATCTGACAATTGAAACAAATTTATTATTCATAACACCTTTCAGTAGATATAAAATATACATAAGAACTGCTGATTGAAATTACTCCGGAGTTCTTAATCTATGCATTATGATTTCTATCTACATGAAGTACAGCCATAGAAAATATTTTTTATTTGTACTTAACTTTTTCAGGTAATAAATGTTTAAAGTTGGTCATTTGAGTAATTTATGACTGTTTCAAACATACTATAGATTTCAATTTCGATGTAGCACTATAGGGCAGATGAGTCAATATAATCGGTGAAGCTAAATGCAGCTATTTACACAAATCGCTGATTTTCAGTACTTATCATGACTCTGAGCTATATACACAGTCATTTCTGAACTAGGCAGGTTTTGTGTAACCATGACAGGTTAACATGAACAAACGGCAAGGTTGAATGATTACAGTGACCAGTTTGTAATATTCGAATTGGTCGACCCAGCCTGGCCACTGCCATTTCTGAATAAAGTCTGTATGCAAGATTTGAACCACAACTATGCCCAAATTGACTCAGTTGTCTATTGAAAACTGTCTACAGTTTTTAGGTCAGTGTTAGGGGTAATAACAACTCAAAAAGAGCTGAATACCTATGAAGCATTATAGTCTAACTGAGGTTCATTGTTATCATTACAGATCAAATATAGACATTACGTACAGACATTGATTACGGATCAAATACAAGACAGTTAATCACAATCAACCTGAATTTACCACATGTTGAAATACTGTATTTTCATGATTTGTTCAACTTCCACAGCTACTTCACAGGATTAGTACATTTTGAAGCAGAATGAACCATTTCATCACATTTTACACCAACATATCAATTTTGCCTGAGGAGCATGCATCTGTTGTCAACTCATACATGTAATGAGAGTTGAAAATTGCTGGAATAAAACAATCTTCTGAATGGAAGATATATGTATTTCAAAGACTTGGTTATTTAGGGCTGTTGAGCAAACGTGCACGCTAGTTTCCTGGGGCTGCAATTATGCTATATTTGAAGTGAATGACTACAAGAGGTTGTGCACACTACTTTTCATACTACAAAGAGTATCAGCCAAATCAAAGTTGACATACTAATCTACATATCACATAGGTTCAATCTATCACAATAATCAGACCTTTTAAATTACACATTCTGTAATAAGCAATTCATAGTCACTTTTTGAAAACAGGAAACTTGAGATAACATTTGATCAACACTGATGTCAAGCTGAGCTTAAATTTTTTTATCCTAGAGTCTCAACAACCTCGAATGGTCCATCTTTATTATACTTGTTACTCGGTCAATCTTGCCTAAAGAAAGTAATACACAGAAGTGAGCCTTCATGATGACTTTAAGTCCATACAAATATCAGACATATAGATGAGACCATCTCTGTGTTCATTTCTCCCATTGGGGAGACAGTCAGTTGCTGGTGAAAAGAGCTGATTACATTGTGATTTTGCCTGTGAAACTGTAATCAGTTAGCAAATACCATGACCTGAGAACTTTCTGCACAATTTGAAGCTCATCAGCAGTTTACATTGACAAGCTATTTGTAGTCACAATAAGGTGAATCTAACCAAAAAACTACATTGAACCCCTTGTATGACCTAGTCGAGTGTAAACATCTGCTGATTTCACTCTCAACCCTATTATTGACACTTATTACTAATGTCAAACCTTTTACCTGTAGTTAAATGACCATGAAACTTCTTGCCATCTGATTTGTGGTTTTATGAAAACCGACAATATAGCCTCAAATTTGTTATGAATAATTTGAATATGTTTCTTTATCATGATCTCATGATAATCCAATTTATGTTACTAGATCAAGTATCGTGTAAAGACATTGTAATGAGGCCTCAACTATTTCATTGCTGGCAACCACAAAGAAATTGCTATAAGTGTAAAATGTCAAAAAGGTGTCATATCCTTGAACAGAAAAACTCCTTTCATGCAATACCTTCAATTCCATCTGGAATAGTTAATCTATTTTCTAGGTCACAGGTCTTCTCTAATACTCTAACAATTGGCAATTACGTGTTTGTACAGTTCAAACGCTCTTATAAGTAGACATCTCCCGACATGAATCATTTCCTAAGTTTTTTTTTCTTAAGAATACTGGTAGCAGTTTTAACCTATTTTCTCATTTGACCCCATTAGATGAACTGATCATTACCTAGGAAGATGATACCAGTATCATGGTTTTATGTGATGATGAAGCAAAAAAAACATAAAGTGAACTTTCTTTAAATTGAAAAGCTTTTAACCAGCATTTTCAATGATATAATGTACTATCTTGTCTAAATTGGTACTGTCACCAGTTTTGATTTAATTTGGATTTTAGATGTATTGATAGATATTACAATTACTGTATTACAAACCTGAGTGTTTTTGTTTCATCATAATGACAAGATAGAGTACACTGAACATTCTTGAACAGAGTAGAATTAACCTAGTTTTAAGGTTACTGTTCAGTGCACTCGTCAACATGTTCTATATAAATGTTCCACTCACTACATCCCTATAAGCAAAAAAATGTATTCAATATATACTTTACACTGGGCCTTGAGCCTGATCTAAACAATATATAAAATAAAAAATATCTATATCTATAAAAATCACATCTTTCAGGTGTTTTATGCTGTTGTATAAAATAGGCACGTTGGTAAAATTACCTGCAGGGGAAACACAACTCATGTGGTTGCCTGAACTTGAAGAGGATGTGGGCGTATACTATAGGAGATCTGCTGTTTCAAAGTCAGAGGTTATAACATTGTGCTAATAGACAGTGAATTGCAAGCAAGTTTAATAATTGAATAGCTGTACCAGAAAAGTACTTGGCAAATCTTACAATAATATCCAGGCCTGTCTGACTAATGCTCCTTTTTAAGCAGGTTATTTGAAAGGGCTTCCTTCCTTGTCAGAGTATATCCTCATAGATATTTCCAGTCACCAGCCATCATCATCCTAAGTTTTCAATATGACACACGCAGTTCAAACAGGAACTATAGAATGTTTTCCTTTTGTCGTTATGACAACCCACGGTTACACCAATGGTTTTGAGTCATAAATTGAAAATCACTGTTAATTTCCATTTCATTAAATTAAGTTTGCACAGGTAGACATATGTACTTATATCATGTATATGATTCTCTGATGTCTTTCTATATACAAGCTTAAAAAAAATTAATTAATTATTTAATAAACAATGTATGCACCTCCAAAGTAGAAGCCTTAATCTTTTTGTACATCATTTTGTTCTAAATATCTGAGAATGGGATGGAATTCCCTTAACATAGTGAGTTGTTTATTTTCCTCCAGAATTGAATTAGAAAGTCATAACAGGATATTACACCAATCTGATTGAACTATGATGTAGGAATACAACTCGATTCCTTTAATTACCTTTATTTCCTTCATATTGTCACTTGGTCATGATTTCTTAATTCTGGGAGTGATCACCTAAGAAGCGATGCCTGAAACTAATTATGAAAATGACATTAATATTCATAGGATGTTTACCAAAACCTAATCAGTTCTTTCCACTATCAAAAGAAAAATGTGTTGTAAATTTCATTAGAATTGATGCAGCAGTTTTGTAGATATCAACAGGCAAAGACAGACAGACAGACAGACAGACAGACAGACAGAGACAAACAGACAGACAGACAGACAGACAGACAGACAGACAGACAAACACAAACAAACAAACAAACAAACAAACCAAAGACAAACAAAACTTTCATTATCCTTCCAGTCAGAAGGATAAATAATGAGCAACACTAAGCAAAGACAATAAAGGTAAATGAAGGAATTGAGTCATATTTCTATATCAGATTTTAATCAGATTGAGAATGCATGAAAGTACAGTGCTCCCACTCCTTTGTTCAGTTAGTCTAAAGCTATACATGGTATCAAATCATCTCTAATCCCATCCAACTCAATGAGAAATCATAAATAAAGAATTCTTCATGAAATGAGTAAACCACCAACTGTTAGAATAATGCAAACAATGTATAAGTAGCATCCATGAGCTGACAAATATACATGTACCATAGTTTATTTGGACATCATATAACTGCCTCAATAAACACTAACTTATTATTGGGCAGAAATCTGTGATTGATTAACAAAGTTATGATGTTAATGGCTGTGTGGGTGGCTTTGTTTGAACTTGAAATTTCATCTCAGGACATCATTGAGCTAGACGTAAAGAGAGATCTTGAGATTTGATGCCACGGATAGCACTAGACTGATAAAGAGAGATCTTGAGGTTCAATGCCACAGATAGCACTAGATTATGAACTACTGATTGTGTTAATACTACTATAGGTTGAAGACTTTAATAACAAAATCTATAAAACTAAGTTTCAAAATTGACATGTCCTTTGACTCTTCCACTCTTTCCCTAATAATATCAACAGAAATCCTACTTATTGAAAAACAAAACTTAACTCCAAATGTCAATTCATTATAAAAAGAATTCAATTATAGCTTTCATATAAATAGTACAAGTTTTCTGTCTAATATGAAAAGTACTGGGGGTTAGTAAGTCAAAGATAAACGAAGTTCCATGCTGACATCTCGATAATCTAGTAAAAGGTTAATGGGGTAGAAGAAAGTAAATATATAATCCCAAAAAGTTATTATTTTATACATATAGCCAGGACAGTGAATAACAACACACAAAGACCTTTAATATTGAAGAGGTGTCAGAAATATATACCTCATAGAAATTTACAAATTGAAATTTTGAAGTTCCTTGGTTATTATCAATAACCTGATAGCTTTCAATTTGTAAATTTCTATGAATTTATGGATTATATCTTTTCATCACAAATATAATTTGCTCCTTAGCAAAACTGAATTAGAAGATAAAAGCAAATACTGTACGATGGATATTATTCTACCTGACCTTCTAAGTTATATATATATATAAATTATATATATTTAAGCCAAGGAATAAGGATGTTATAAGTCATTACTCAGAGCTTCATGCTTCCTCAGCGATCATCAGACGACCATGAGTAATATATATATATATATATATATATATATATATATATATATATATATATATATATATATATATATATATATATATATATATATATATATAAATTATATATATATATTATATATATATACTGTCTACAGTGTATATACCGTTGATGGTCACTTATGTTTCTTTTAAGATATCTTGACATCATCTGAACTACTATGATAACATCTTGAAACAAATCTCTCATCAGAAAACCATGCACAATTATGATAATATTTGTCAATATGACATCATTTTGAGGAAGTAAATAAATGAAAAGAAAATGTCAAAGTTAATTTCCTCTTTGGGCATTGCTGTTATACTGTGTTCTACCCAGATTCACTTCTGAATCAATATTAATATGTTAGCCTTTCCTGTGGCCATCTTACCTTTAGACACATTAGCTTAATATTTGAGGAGGGGTTAGATTTCAACTTCATTCCTGTACAAATTTGATGAAAGATTTTGTTTTCAAAATTCGTCAAAATAAATCATGGTATTCATGATTGTTCCTCTGTTGCAGCTACATCAAGACAACTCAAATTCAATTACTGTAACAGTAAATACAAAATAACTAAAAAGCCAGAATGACAACAATCTCTACTATAGGTAACAGTAATCATTCAATACAATACCTGTCAGGAATGTCAATATCATTCTTGTACACTTTCGCTTTGTGGAACAAGGTTTTGATCAACAGTCCCTGATGCCATTTACCTTATCAAGGTAACATACACTCAACTGCTTTTATTACTAATCAATTTGCCAATGATAGCAATGAAGATAGGCAGACCAAGATATACACTCTGAAGACATGATATTTAGGTTATATTCTACTATTGATCAAAGCCATAGAAAGTAAGTTCGATTTGTATATGTTTAAAGTTAACACTCGCATTGTCTTATGGATTCTTCTATTAGCTAAATGCACAATGGGCAGGAGTTAACCATAATAGAAAATTACACCGAAAATGGCCTACATATTAAGATTATCTGGAAAAAATATGGATTCCATATACCATTATAAAAACATTTCACCTTCACAGCAAGGTCAGACTGTAATTAATCATACACATAAATGGAACACTAAGAGGTATACAATCTGAGGAAACATACGACATCCACTGGGAAAACTGGTATTCACAAAAGAATTGATTTTACCTTAAGTATGCTTAAACTTGTTAACTTACATGTCGATTGACAAAGCTTCACTATATAACACCACTCAAACAGCCAGTACATATTAGGAACTGCTACAGCTGATTGAGCATGTTCTGACATTCAACTTACACAACTGAAGGTCATAAAGACAACAAGGGTTTGGTGTGCTCTTTGTTCAACTTATATTTTTATCCTGAACTGTATCCGACTAAAGTGGTATTTATGGAGTTAACACAACTCATATTCACTGAAGACGCATCGCATTAAAACCGTACTAAAATTAAGACTGTGCTACTTCTAAATATTTACACAATACAGTTACAGCTAGATTGACTTCAAGCTTTGTGCAAAGAGATGTGTAAGTGTATGTATAAATATACAGAGAGACAGACAGACAGACAGACAGACAGACAGACAGACAGACAGACATACATACATACATACATACATACATACATACATACATTAAATCAAAGAGATAAAATCCAGAATATTTTGGCTAATTTAATATTCAGTCTCAACTAATCAGCTTTTCACATTATTCTCCTCATTAAAACATTATCAATACTTGCAGAGTGCTGTCTCTTTCATTAATGACATTTTCATAATTGAGTTAAAATGTAATTTCTCATCTGTAAGATGAAGAAATCTGATTCTTTGAAGTAGTAAATATGCATGCTTCACAAAAACGATACAACAGACTTCACAATGTTAAGATCATCTACCACTAGGTATTGAAAATCACTGAAAATGTGTCAAACAATTTTCTCTGCGACAGATGAACACATTTAAAAGTTACATATTTCAATTTGGAATCCCCAAATGATAAGCCCACTGAGGCACAAAACTACACCGCATTTGTACCCATTTAATGCTGTAATATGTACAATGTATGTAATTACAGGTTTTGATCAATTTTGTTTCGGTAATATTAATATCTTTTCTATATTTTTATTTTTATTTTTTAATCAGTTTTGTAAATATTGAACACATTCCACTTTCTGAGTGTCCGTAAATGGGGTAATCCTGTAGACATCTCGAAAACATAAAAAAGGATAAGACGAAATCAAGAACATATTTAAGTTAATGGTGAAATTTGGTTCAAGGACAAAGTTTTATACATGACTTCCTTTTACATAAACCAGTCATTTCAGTCATTAGATGAATCACTTGCAATCTTAACACATACATGTATTTTTCATCTGAATTATTAAAATGACAATTGATGTAGAAATAGCTCTCTGTTAATATGCAATGCGTGCACCTAGAACTTTAAACATTAAAGTAAACCTGTGTACTGTACTATTGTCTAATAATCACAACTTCTCATTGAATGAATGAGTTACCTCTCCAGGGTATATCTCTTGATCATGAATTTTCCATGAAAATTGACAATCTATATAGAGCATCGTGAGATTTCATGTAAAGGTGTCTGTCAATTAACATGCTTGATCTGTCCTCGAACCACAATTCAACACATGATTATGGCAATGAGACATGCAATTGACTGTTCTGTGCACTACATAGAAGGTTAATTGGAATTTTTTGTTTTACTCTTCTGATTAAACTTGCTAATGTCTGTTTTAGTGATTTTTAACAAAACACATTTAGGTAATTTGAATACAAATTGGGAGAGTGAATTTTTTTCTGATTTGGTTTCTATGCCTTGCTTATCATAACACCATCCACATGGTACACATCAAGCAACTGACCAATGTGTGATCCTTTTTTTTATCCCTGACATGTTGGCACCACACTCTTGTAATGATATACATGTGTGATCTCAGTGTCTGTACACAATGTGTTATTGAAGGAACTGAACTCTAAAATTATATACCACACACTGTTAAATCATTTGTGAAATATTCATCTGGAGAAGTACAGTTCTGTGCTGAATTAAGGAGCTATTTATATTACATAACTTGAGTT
The DNA here is from genome assembly GCF_964340395.1 of Glandiceps talaboti. Taxonomy (NCBI): domain Eukaryota; kingdom Metazoa; phylum Hemichordata; class Enteropneusta; family Spengelidae; genus Glandiceps; species Glandiceps talaboti. The sequence continues at coordinate 13,478,267 of NC_135553.1, forward strand.
TCTATCACAAATGTGGCCAAGTTACATTAAAAGGAGCAATTGAAAAGTAGTGACAATTAACGACAGAGATACAGATGTACATATTAACTTCAAGCTTCAACACATATCATGTATATTGTGTTTAGCTTCCTTTGTTCTATTCACTTTTTTAAGCATCAACTGGCAGTGCCTGAAGGTGGCTATAGAAATGGGCCCTGTCCATATCTCTGTGCTTCCGTGTACATCATTAAAATAACAATTCTGTTTCCCTGACATACACAATTTACAATGCAAGTATGACAAATATATTCAACAAAGTCAGGTCTTTTTTCAGGGAGTACTTCTAGAATTCGTGTATAAAATTCATCATCAGCCTATATCTGGGAGGCACACATGTTCTTGTAGTTTTGACATTTTAAATCAGCTAAAACACTATTCTCATTGTAGCGTACTCACCATTAATGCTGTAATGTTTTGAATCAATCAGTGAAGAATGTGCCTTTTTGTTACTTTCTAACAGGATTACTTACATTTCGACTCACTTCTTTTAGTAAGGTTTCATTTCCATTCCTAATCTTAATTACTTTTTAGACAAATATACACGGTTCATTGATTGTATTTATTCTATTCTATTCTATGAATACAAAAGGGAAATCCCAACTCAACACATGATTTACTTATCCATAGACAATCTATTCACTACAATGTACTAATTTCACATGCATGTAGGATTTAACAGATCTTTCTGATCATCACTAATTTAAGCGATGTCTGTCTGTTTGAAATAAATACATTTCAAGTAGTCTGTTAAGCTTCTTTCATTCAGTCTTTTTCATAACTCAATTCTCATGTCTACAAATTAATGAAACACCAAAAATGACTCTTTTCAGAGAATTTTCCATGGAATATATATGGCGCCAACACGGATTATATTAAAGTCCCCCTATGATTTCTTTGCTTCTTAAAAAGAGGAAAATTAATGACCATTACAGAAAAATCTAATCAACAAAACCTGTCCTTTGGTGTGCCTTGTGGATGACTCACAATAGAAAAAGGGTTCGGAAAACAGCAGTAATAGAAATGACAATGCAAGCAAGTAGTAGGATACACTAGGAACTCTGTTCTTTATATGCATGTGCACTCCAACTTGTAACTGAAACTTACATCACACAAGAATGCACGCACACTCCAACTTGTAACTGAAACTCATATCACACAAGCAATTTTGATTTGATCGTCTGCCTTATCGGCGGGCTGCGTGCTGATTGGTTGATTATGTATGACGTATGACTATATAATGAGTTCATCAGAAACGGCAACAATGTTAACAACAACAACGTATAACACAAATATGAATATGAATCAATAAATGTAATTCACGACATGCCTAAAGGATGGCTATAGACATTTACAAAAGGTAGGTTTCTTGATATTTCGAAGTGGAATAATTGATAAAAATCACTGTAGCAACAAGAAATAAATGTATGCCAGAGGCAAGTTCTGTATCAGTAAACCAACATGTAACATGTTTTTGCCAAACTACACACAAAAAACATGCATCAAGTCAAACTTCAAATGTTTGAATAAGTCTTCAAGAAAATTACTTATTTCATGACATTACTTTGCTATCTTTAAGTCTGTAGGTCTGATGGCACACATTTGCAATGCTTAATACACAAGGCAGGAAAGTGTGAGTTCTGTTGAAGTCGAGCATGTATCTGAGCAAAGTTATAATTTTTGGCTGCAGTTCTGGAAGTTTAATACAATGAATGGTTCACAGTTGCCATCTGACTTAAATTATCATTCAGACTGTTACAGTATGATTATAAAATTGAAAATACGAGCAACATGTACACATGCACTTCCTCTTTAAAAATGTATTAATTACTTTCTTTATTTGTAAATGACTGACTGACTGACCTGTTATTTTTGAGGTGTTGTGAGAAACACAACATAAAGTGTTAAAATAATTGTTCATAATTAATGGAAAATCTCAAAACCCAATGATACCAGACTGAGTACAGTAGTCGCAACATGGAAAACCAATTAAAGCGACAAAAACTGAGCTTACACATATTTTTTCACTTGGAGCATGGGAAAATACATGTTTTGCTTTATACTATACTCAGGCTAGTATAATGTTAAAGTTGATGTCAGCCTTTGATGCAATCAAAATGTCTTCTAGTGTTATTAGCACAGTTCTTGACATGATGGAAGTCACCTCAACATATATGTGACTGTAATTATTATGTTATTCAAAGTGTTTTTGAATTCACATTTATTTACCAGAAATATATCACACTAATATCACTCATATATATTGGCATGTATTTCAACACACATACATGTAGTGTTATATGAAATATATCAGGTTTGCATACAAATACATTATATCGGTGTACTTGTAACAATCCTCATGTAGATACCATCTGAATAATCCCACAAAAATTAATACATGAAGCCTCTGACTTTAATTTGAGTTGAAGGTTATTGACCAAAAACCACACTTTTAACTAATTTTCCAAACCTACAAAGTACATGTTCAATGCGAATACCATTTTGATTTGAACAAGTTCCTGGCTAGAGATCACAAGTGACATTCGAAGCCCATTTACTTTATTATAGTTTATACGTGCTGGTGAATGTCAATGATCTTGTGGCTTTAGATTCAAAAGTATTGAACATGTTGCTAACACCCACATACAGACTCTGCCATACACACACTGAACCACAGTTCAGTTGTGCTACAGAGAGCGACATGTAGATGTGTAGGTTGTATGCTTTGTCTAGTTTAACATTGACTTTCAATCACGACTGAGATTTTACCTCAAAGGCTATACACTGCAAAGAGCAAGTTGATGAGTACCTGCATAGAATGATTTCACCTGGAGGGGTTACTAGAACTGGGTGTATGAGTGCATTTGTTTGTAACATTTGTAACATCTCGTTTCCTGCAACTGAAGATAATTATCTCAATAGTTTTTTCAGAAACCTCATCCATGATATGACCTATGGACATCTTTAAGAAGTCATTTGTCAAAGGGAAGACCTGCATCAATGGACAATTACTACCTGTATTGTCAACCATTTCGTCTATTCAAATTTGAAACACTTTGATGTAGGCGTACATAGAATACAGAAACTAATACACTTCTTGCATGCAGCCTTGATTTTATTCTAAGAAAATGCTACTGACAAGTTAAATCTCAACTGGTGTTAACTGATACTACTTGGCTTCAAGCAGTAACAATCACGTTATTTCTGTTGTAATCCATTAGCTTTCTGATCATTACCAAAATCCCTTTCCCCAATTATCAACCACATTGTTGTGATAATTTCAGTTTTAGGTACCTTCTGATGATGTATACCTGCCGTGCTTTGATTTATTGAATTTGAATACACAGTATTTTTGCTGTAGGTTTTATCCACAATTATGCAAAAAAACAAACATATATGCTCAGAAAGCCTTTTAGTTCTATACGCCAGTACCAGTAACTTCTGCTATAGTTTGTTACCTTTTCTCCCTTGTAAACCAAACATTTACTGCAAATGGTTCAATCTAATATGTAATTAGCCTAATTACTTGTCACTGATTGTGTATGAACCAACAGACTGGACCATTTACCGTAATTGTTTGTGATAACATTATAGTTACATGGGAAGACACAGCATGACCATGGCATGGGCCGATTATGCTTCAGCATGTACAACGACCTAGAACTTGCACTTGACATTTACCAATCGCAATCAAGACTGACAGTCAACATTGTCATGATTACAAGATGGCAGACCAATATTCAAAAAATGGAAAAAAATGATAGCAAAATTATGTGAATTAAAACGTGAATGATCAGTTTGGTATCATTTTACCATAAAAATTATTCCAGTAAACAGTGTTCGAAAATGTTGAAGTTTATGAACTTGAAACCATAAGTGTATGTAGGGTGACCTTTTCTGTAAAAAAAAGCAAAAAAAACCTTGTTTACAGAAATGATATGAGATTAATCCAAATAAGTATGCAAATCAAATGTGCCATTATCATGTTTATCTTTCCTCAATTCAGACAGAGACCTGAAAATAGTTCACCACCAATATCTCTGATATATGCGTGAGCTAAAGATATGCACTTTGTGGAACTCAATGACAAACTCTAACAACACATGCATTAGAAACACAATGTCTGAAGTCACAGTATAAGAAAACATTTCAACTTGACCAGAAATAATTGCTACTGAGCTTTTCAAATACGCTCAGATAAAGTATAAATATGACATAACTTTGGATTGATAAATTTTTTATTCATTCTATTTCTCGGACATCACTATGTATTTGTACGACAAATCATTTGTCCATTTGTCAAATACACATTCAGTATATATATATGGGATCATAGCATGATTACTGTGTACGTGTATTGATCTACATTCAACTATCCATCCATTAGGATATTTGTTGACATCCATCTGTGTCCATACTTTCTTTATTAACAGATCAGTTTCTTTATACTTCTTACAGTATACTAGCAGTTCCACTTACTGAGAGTTCATTAAAGATTCTGATGGGTTTGGAACGACGAAAACACATGCTGTATCAGTCTATTTTGGACACAATGCTATATTCCTAAACCTTTTCTAAACCTTGTCATCTTTACATACGACTCTAAAGGAATGACAAACAGCTAGTTTGTAAGACATTGGTCTAGACTGTGCTTTGAAAGGAGTCTTGTCCATACTAATGCTATCACTAATCATTGCATTTTGTTTATATACTTTTGGTTTGTTGGAGTTAAATTTTGCTGCATATTGAACTTCTCAGCATCATTCAACACAAATACATGGGTGTATGGTTTTGGAGTCTGGTGATATATATATATATATATATATTCTTATGAATGATGGATTGATTGATTTTTTTCAGAGATAACAAATCTTCATAGAAGACACACACACATTTCACCATGCCTATAGCACTACTGAACCTTAGTTCAGTTGTGCTAAAAATGACATGTGATGGATGGATGGATGGATGGATGGACACAAGCACAGATGGACAGGTGGACGGAGCGGATTTTTTATTCAGACTGTTTACAAATGGAAATCAACTCTGACCTGTTAAGCTAATCAGAATGGGTGGTTCATTTCCATTAAATGTGTTATGTACATGCCAGGCAATAAAACAATGGAAAAGAGTTTAAAGTTACAGCTACAAAAAATTTTGGTTTTAAGCTTTTTGAAATGTTGACTTCTTGTCTACACACATGTACAGTTTCACTGTCCAGAATTTAAGTTCTAAATAACCATTTTATATATCCAAGAAGTTTATTGCAAGTTAGTACTCAATAATGCCAATATTAGTAAATTATTACTATACATCAATGTTCATGTACAGCTCTTACCAACATGAGTGCAGCTGTAGTTTGTGTTTGCTGGCCAATAGTTGTTCTGCCATTATAGTTGTAAATGTTTTGAGCCCAAACACAAAGTCCCTGACGTGAGATTAATTATGTACCTGTCTACTATCAACTTGTATACATCTATGTAAATTAGACTAAACAGGAGATTGTGACATCAAACAGACAAAGCCAATTAATATGTACATGCTACACTACATAAACTCATCTAACCTGTCTTGTCAAACACTCTCAAAACTAAAGTACCCTGTCTTGGTAAATTATGAATGCAAATTTTCACAATATCAGCAAGACTGAATGCATAAGACCTAGTATCTATTTATTTCATTATCAAACTTACTTTGTGGAAGGAACGGTTGAAATTCTGTAACTATGGTTTTTGGTGGTTATCTTTCAGTTTCATAATTGGAATATTCTTACTAGATGCTCTTCCAAGTATGGATACGGAGCTAGACAAAAGAAATTAGCTGCTATACATGTATACCACTTTCATCCATGGTCATTGACTTAATTGATAAATGTAAAATTGTGTCTGATGACTGATAACGGACTCATTAGTTATTCATGATATACAATCTACCCAGTAGAAATCAGACTGTTCATCACAAATCGCATTAATTTAGTCTACTATAAAAATTCCACTCATTTTAACATGCAATACTCTAATTATCAAATGGAAAAAAATTCCACTCATTTTAACATGCAATACTCTAATTATCAAATGGAAAAAAATACCACTCATTTTAACATGCAATACTCTAATTATCAAATGGGGAAAAAAAACTTTGTACTTTTGACATCTGGCACTTTCTGGAAACAGATTTCCATCAGAATCGAGGACCTAAATTGTTGAGTAATGTTTTGAAAATAATTCTTACCCACCTTTCGCATCGAAAAGTGGATTGATTCTCAGAGAGTTGAAATAGTTCTACTTTTATGCTTTCAATTAATGACATGTCTTCAGGATCTCCTTAAGTTCTTTGCCTGCATTTATTTGACGACGACTTCTGCTACATGCAAGTCACATTCACGATAACATTTTAGCCCTCATTTTGTTTAATCTGTGACACTCATGCTTGTTTCTCTCACAAATGCCTGCGAAGTAGGAACTAGAATACGGTGTATTTTACACCAAAAAATCTTGATCACAGAACACAGTGAAGCTACAAATATCATGATTCGGACCTTGTCCTACTAGGTAGGTGGTATCGAAAGTATAGGAAACTTAAAGAGATCATTTACTTAACAAACAGCTCCTGTACTCAATACAAGTCAGGTTGCTGATGCTATGTCAGTAATGAGTCTGACACCGACAACATATAGGTACACACAGATGATTATTACATATGACATTTACATGATTTTAAAACTACAGAAGCGAAAACAGGAGATTCTACTTAGTGCATGAAATTTTCTGTTTTGACATCCCAGTGTGTTGAGTACAGCCAGCTGTAGGCTAATTTACTTCAACCTAACTTCTTCTGAATCTAATGAACTTACCACAGATACAACTATATACTTGCCAAGCCATGCATGTGACAGGATGCATTTTCTTCTCGACACAAAATGTCATAAACATGGAGCGGGCATTGTTGGTTCAAAGAAATGCATTTCTCATAATCCACATAATGATGAGTATAAACGCCATCGCTTCAGGCCAAAAGATCCCTGCTTTTTTTGTTACAGGCAAATTAAACCCTTATCCATGTACACTATATGATTTTCTAAGATACATTACAAAATGTTCAGCTTTATATTTTATAGTCATGTGTCTGTGTTGTCCGCATTGTTATTACACTTCAGATCACATAGCAAAAAGAAGAAACCTCCTTGAACGACAAGGAATGTCTATAATATGGCACAGAATTGTAAAACTTGGTGGGAATCCCTTCAGGCAGTTGAGACCACATGTATCTAAAACCTGAGTGGAGACACTGAATCCTGATCAATAGCTACATGTACCTTTGAGGTATGATGGTTTTTAAATGTCGAAGTCGCATGGTACTCCACTTCAGGTCGTGATGCTATACTGCAAGTGATTAAACAGCTTTTTTCAAGTGGAATCATGCCCAGAAGGTTTCACTCCTTACGACAACAGATATATACCTTACACACAACATCTATTGCTGTTAAATAGAACATGTAGGTGGTGTTCAAAAGTACATTAACCATTACCTACCACATAGGTGGTGCACTGACATGTCAACATCCTCGCCCATCCTTAAAAGTTGTACATATAGTTTACTGTACTTAGGAGATACCGGTAGTCTTCTACAGTTAGAGGATGCATGTATGGTTTCCTATCACACACTTGCCATGCATGCCCAGCGAAAGAAAAAGCGAAAGGAAAAGCATTTTGTGCAAGCGTACAGTCAAAATTGTATATTTCTTATCATGTTATTCAACCAAATTTTGTTCTTCACACCACACCTTAGAATTGATAGTGCAACATCTAAGATTAGAGGGTGGCAAGTTTTGCATTTAGACTACAGAAGGAGATGAACATTTTATTCATCATTAAAGGGATCTCACCTCCATTACCTGTCAGGCAGGGAGCCCCCTAGGGTCAGGACAGCAGAGGAAAGAAAGAAGAAAGCTAATTATAGTAATAATGTTAGTTTGAATATCAGTGGACAGTCAACGAAGTAAACAGATTCACAACACAGTTATTTGACAAAGATAGATAAATTTGACGTCGATGAACAATAAGAGAGGCTATAGTCACCACTTTGATCACAACACACGACCAGTTACAGTTATAAAGTCACAAAGAAAGAGAGAGAGTATAGTTTGGAAACACTACAGATTACACCTAGATATCTATGCTCACTATACAATACTTGTCAACTGTAAGTAATGGGTATAAGATGAAATATAACCAAGATGACTCTTCTGTCCAAAGTACAGTCTACTCCACATCATTATCACTGACACAACGGTTGATTTTTTTTTCCATTTTCAAAATTCAACTACGAGAGGCTAGTCACTTGTTTATGAATTTGTAGTATTTGCATGTATTGGGTGTAACTGCAACACTGTTTTCTGAATGTGACAATCAATCAAAAGACACAACACTTACACTACCAGAAACATCTGGCATTTTTAAAGACAACCAACATAATGATGTTGAACAGACTATACTTTAGACAAAATAAAAAGTGATCTTGGTTGTGCTACACCTGTCCAGTGAAAGGTTTAATTTGACCTAATAAATGCACACTACTTTTTACAGTATGTGCAACACTCTATCAAAGCATGGAGATATGCAAAGTAAACACAAAGCAAACAAACAAACAAACAAACAAACAAAAAATAACAGTTTTAAACTACTTTTTTATTGCATGTATTCAGAAAAGCATGTTTTACTTAAAGAGACCTGAGTTAATTTCTCCTCTCTCTCTTCAAAAAGAAATAGCTATTTTGTCAGCAGATTGGATGAAACAATCAATGAACTGCAAAAAAATTACAATTCTGAATAAAACTTGTGCAAATTGTCAATACCTTGTTTGGTAGAAGCATAGACTTTGGAGAAAGTCTTTCTCCAATGTCTATAGTAGAAGAAATGACATATATATTGTACATATCCTGTATGTAGTCTAAACTGATTAATTTCACAGCTGACATAGAAAACAGACACTAAAACAGGCTACTCTGGGTGCCAATTTTACCTCCTTCATTTTCTAAAGTCACTACAAAAGGTTAAAAGCTTTTCATCTTTAGGTATTTTCCAAATGTGTGATATAATGTTTTCTATAAATCTGAATAGCTGCAAAGGTTGATTTCAAAACTGAAGACAATGAAATGATTACAAACTAATCTTACGTCCTTGTATAAAAACTTGAAAAAACATAATTAGATAGCTTCCCATATTTGGTATCCATGACCTCAGATGACACCAACTAGAGCCAATAAGACTCATTCTATCCATGATTACATTGACAAGTTTGTCCAATTTGCAACACTGGCTATGTTGACAATGTATGAACATGTGCAATCCATCGATGAAATGACGCCTTTATGTGCCAGGGGTTGTGGACAGGAGAGAACAAGTCTAAACTACATGTTTCCTTCTATATGCAAAGATGCAAATACACTTGAGGATGAAGCTCCTGTAACTGTCACAAATATATAATACAGGGGAGGGGGACAGTCTGTCTTTGTGTACTGGGAACAACATAACTCAAACAATGCATGCTAAGGCCTCCAGGCGGTGAAGTTTATGAAGTGGTACTTGCCTTCACGTGGATACCAGTCTTCAACATTGCTGATCTCAGAATCAGTGCCTGTGAAGGAACACAATCTGGTATCAAGTGGGGTTAAGATTCAAGGTTTGGGAGACAGGAACATTCAGTACACAATCAAAGGACAAGTCAAGTGGTATGAAGATACAAGCAAATGCAATGATAATGATATCCAATGAATGATATTCATAAATAACTAGAACATATTATGTTTGTAATCTCTCCATTGCCGACAGAACGTGTAACACGAGAGAGAGAGAGAGAGAGAGAGAGAGAGAGAGAGAGAGAGAGAGAGAGAGAGAGAGAGAGAGAGAGAGAGAGAGAACTACACAGAACTGTGACTGACCTACATTGCACTACACTCAGCAAAACTAATGATCATATAAAAATGTGAAAGCAAAAGATTGATTGAAGCTATTTAGTCCTCAATTCTTAGGCAATCATACTTTGTTGATATATGCACTTCAAAACCGATAATGAACTTTGTCGTTTTTGGAAATTGCAAAGAAAATTAGCTAAATTTCATCATCTATTCCTGTTACAAAAAAAAAGACAAATTGTCTTCTACATGTATTTCTTATGGCACTGACCAAAAACTAAGATGCTCCCCTTTTGAACTGTGACCTACATGTACTTATTAACCTAAACTGTGGCTGATTTTGACATTTCATCATTTTTCACAAGTGCTGGTTGTGGAATCACCTGAAGAAGATATTATGCAATCATCCATACTGTTCTTTTGAAAACGTTACTAGTTGGGCATAACAAACTATCATGTTTCAACTGTAAGGAGAAGTAGGTCATGTCCCTCGGCGTATGACATGTTATTTACACTAAACAATATAGCTACTTAACTTTAATCTTTCAAATGCACCTTAGTACATGTACTGCATAATCAGATGATAACTTCTTGTGGCACAACCGAGCTGATAACACATGGGAAATAGGTGTCATGACCTACCTTTGTTCTGCGTTTGTAAGCTTTGCCCATGGCCAACGACTTCTCAAAAGTGGTGCTACGCTGATCTACATCCCTGGCATACAGGATCTGCGGAGGGTAAAACAACGAAGGATATCTCATTTTATTTGGCAAATCCAAAGAATTCGGTTTGACTAGTCTAATTCATTGCAGTATTTATTTATTTTAATTCTATAATAATGTTAGTTTTATATAACACTTTCAAACACTGTGCTCAAAGCAATTTACAATTAAATGTATTACTTCTGGCACAACAGCCCTTTATACTTAAACTCCCTGGAGGGAATAACAATCCATGACATTGCATTCTGTGTGTAGTGTTAGATAGGGAAAATGAGATATTAAGTTTTTGAATATTTTTTTTGTTGAGGGCAGGAAAAAGGTGAAGAATATTCATACCTTAAATATAAAATATTGCTACGTACACTCAGAGAGTAAGCAAATTACTGACAATAATCCCATGTTTTCCAAACATCTTGTCAGCATCATCTGGGCTGTACTTTAAAAGACTGACAACACATGTTTCAATAGAGGCAAAAGAAACAAGTTGGAATAGCACAGCAGGGATCACTCTACCAGTGTTATGATTGGGGTCAACTTTCCTTTTTTTGGTTTCCTTTATGTAAGTGGTTTCACTTAACTTTTAACCATTGTAGTACACCCCTGACAATGCTGACAAGCTATCAGCAAAAACTTAGGATAATTCCCAAATTCTGATTCTAGGAGTAGCAATATTTTATGTTTAACATGAACCAGGAGTCAAAAAACATTCATTCTTTGACTTGTATTTGTACCTTGTTATGGGAATCAATCCTAGCACTTATCTGTCCATCTAGTATGAGCTGCATAAGTTCATCTTCTAATTCATTGACTGTTGTATTGAATGCTGTGGCCATCTTTCTCATATCTGCTGACATATATGGACTAAAGTACTGAAAGAGAAAATAATTGCTAAAATTTATCCTTGTTTTTTTTTGTTTGTTTGTTTGTTTGTTTGTTTGTTTTTTTTGGGGGGGGCAAATGATTTAGATTTATTCATTTGGCAATATAACACTGACATACAATAATACATATAAAAGTACTGCTCAGGATAAAGAAAAAAAAGCATATAAAACCGTTTTCCAACGCGGTCTTCATATAATACATTCTATAACATATTTCTGATACATTTCCAGGGTTCATAATATCCCACTTACAACAAAAATCATGAAACCTGAGACAAAATGTTTCCTGGATGGACAAAAAATCTTACTCTTAAACATTTTAACATCTTATCATCTGCGACAAAAAACTTAACCAACATTGCTACACTTTGTTTGCACTGACATGTCAGTGATGAGCTACCATTATCAGTTAAATGTATGAGGACAAAAATGAAGGTAAACCTAATGTAGGCGCATATATTTTCATATTTTTGAAACAGTCAATTGACTAAAAATGTAACAATTCTACTTCAATTCTTGTCATGCCAGATGATAACATGTGGAAATGTTAATTGGATTTTTTTGTTAAGACAGACTTTAACAACATCTCTGAGATATTTGTCTGGCCAGATGATAAAATGTAGCAATGTTGTCAAGATTTCTGTCGAGCATGACAACATTTTGTATCAGGTTTTATGATTTTCTTTGTAGAACTGTGATCAGATCCACTTCATCAAGGCCCCATTATCACCTATTTATTTAATGTACGACATGTAAAAATAACAGTTTCACTATATATATATAGTTCTCTATATATAACATCTATTCTGACAACACAAACAATGGAAATCTCTGAGGATGAGTAGTTTGCGTCAATCTTAACCTTGTGTAGAGAGTATCATATACCTACTTACCTGAATTAAAGCTCTATTTCTTATTTGAGTATACAGGGTAGATATGTGTTGTGCTAAGTACATATCCAACAGAAGGTTATCTTTGATTTCTTCAAGGAGAGTTAGACAGGATGCATACTTGGATTCATAAAATTTGAAGATGATGTCTCGTAACTGTGGTTCCAACTCAAGGAATAACTTAAAAGAACTGCAAGGGAAAGTAAATATATGATAAATAAAACAGAATGTCGAGTAAACCATACAATACTAACCGTTCTTCAAAATTGGTACCGTACATTGCCCAGAAACAAGCAATCTTGACATACAGGCTAGCATTTATATTTATTACATACAGGTAATTTAGTCAGAAATTGATGTCCACTGTCTATTTAATGTTCACAAGATATTTAAATGCCGACGTTGCAGAATGCTCTTTCCATCAAATATTACTTGTTGGGAATAATATCTGTTCCAAATGTTGTTGTACGGACAACGTGTTGTACTTAGTACTATGAGGTCTGATTTTTTTCATAAACGTGTTTGTGTTGTTAATTTGTTGTTACATCTACATAACACATTGTATGGGTCAGGTTGGGAATACGAACACTTTTTTTTTTATAAATCGTTGACCAAATTAATGAGATTACTTTGAATTCAAACACTGTAGTCCACATTCTTATTCTCAAATAAGTCTGAATTTTGAATAAGATATTTCGCTTAATTATAATACAGCAATTCATTCCAAAATATACTATTTTTACTGTAAATAGTGTAATAGATTTCAATAAAATGACATAATGATGGACTTTCAGTAATATTGACCCAAACTTGCAGTCTCTGCATTTCAAAGTTCATTTTCATTGAATCCTCTCTCTACAAGGAGGGTGTTTGTTTGTACACAAATATGTACTAGTTGAGCAAAACATAACTGGTGTGAGTTTCTTGATCAATTAAATATAGCTAATCGTACACCTGATCCTGCTGCAAACATCACTATTCAGTGTTTAGTACTTACTGTATATTTCAAACCTGAATAAAGCAATCTACTCTCTATATCTTGTCAAAGTAGCTGCTTTCTCAAGAAAGCCAGCATACACTACAGACCTGGTCAGTGAATACATACCTACTAGAAATGACATTTTTCTGCAACTCTTGTCTGTCAAAGGATGCCAGGGCACACAGTCCCCCATACATGGCTACATTGTTGGCTGACAGTAGCTGTCAAATGTAAGAAAGAAGATAAATTCATTTCAAAGCAACAAGGTGTGTGAATTGGAAGTCTTTGGCTTGCCCAAGAAAAACTTTGACTACCCATGAGAAACAGAATGAAAAGTATGAATTAGTGCTCTCTCTCTTTCTATCCCTCTCGAAATGTTTCCTTCCTAAGTTGTTGGTTTGAGACCTGGAAAACAAAATCTAGGATGTGGTGGTTGCTTGCTTTAATACACAGATGCACATCACATGCTCACAGCATGCAGACTACATGTACAATGTACATTGCATGCAAACTACATATGCACCACATTCAGATCACATGTACATGTACATCACATGCACACCACATGTTCACCACATGCAGATCACATGTACATCACATGCACACCACATATTCACCACATATAGATCACATGAACACCACATGCAGATCACATGTACATCACATGCACATCAAATTAAATATACATAATATACTTACATCTGGAAAGTCAGTATGATCAAATGACGCCTGTAAGAAATACTTTGCAGCTGCCTTATACTTCTTAGTTGCCAGCTCTGCTAGACCAGCAGCACATTTTAACTTTGTCACTACAGATAGATTGTCCCTTGTATCTCTATGTTGCTGTACATCACAAAGATAGACATAACAAATATTTCAGTCATTTGGTGAAATTTTCAGTCCAATGATAACAAAGGCTTGGAAGGTTTAGTACATTGCTATCAGATTCCTTTAAACTGGAGGTCATGTGTTCCTTATCTAAAATAAAGTATACCACGAGCATGGTGTTCTTGCCTTAGAGAGAAAGGATATGATGCGAGTTCACTGCAAAAGTTAAATGAGATAAAAGACATTGTTTCATTTGCTTTCACTGATCAGTGTAGAGTTGGCATCAATCTGACCTCAGGTGGAAGTGATGTATGGACTGGGCCATACGAGGAAACTTTCGTTAAACGTATTGTCAAGAGCTTGTATTGCTAAATAATTACATTAACAATGAAAACAGTCAATCAATCAACAACATGTTTAATGGAAGTTGCCTAGCAAGGCCTATATGTCGTTTCCACCTCGGTTCTGATCGATGCAAGCTCTGAATTGAGAAACAAAAGTGGATGAAATCAGCACATTTGATCTCATTTCATATAAGCGTTTTTATCAAACAAAGTGAATTCATAGGGTATCATTCCTCTTTGATGTTTTGGAAGCCCAGAAATAGACATGCAAGCTGGTAAAATTTGCACATGCTATTTGTATTTTTAATATTTTGATGCGTACCCAAATAAAAATAACACGTGTTGGGGTCAAGTAGATTTCACCTACTTCCTGCCCTAAATAAAAACTGTATTTGGTGTCACAAGAATGTAATATCTCACTTTCCCTTTCTGACACTCACCTCTGCAATTTCGGGTGTTGCTTCAGCTTTGTTGACATAACTTAGCACATGAGACCAATTTTGTAAATGTACACTGACCTATAGGAAAGACAATAGAAAAGAATATTAATGTTCTTGTTTAAACTACTGGCAGCTGATACTCCTTTATATAGAGATGTAATTACATATGTACCGGTAATATAAATTTCATTTCCAACAAATCTTGGTTGTTTTTTTCATAGCTTGTAGAAAGAAATGAAGATGCAATCAGTCAAACAAATACAGTAGAAGTTCATTACATGTACACCTCAAATATCCTATGACCCTAACTTAGGCTGTGTGATCATCAAAGCATGCCTCTCATAAATATTGATCATTTTTGGAATAAAAACATTCGGTTTTAATAAAATTTTATACTAAATTTGACAACACGCAGGGAGTATTTGATTTCCATAAATCATCATAAATAGTTCCATAAATAGTCATCGATAGCTATTGACACATACATTCAGGTATGAATGTGTACATGCCAGTGTATCCTTTCTTTTGAGGTGCCACTGATGGAATTTCTTGTGAGCCACAAAATTTGACATTTCCCCTATCCCTTGCCTAGTAATGACATACAAGAAAACTAAGTTTTTGATAATAATTCCTACCCTCAAGTTGTCATAGATCGGTATTAGTATCAATCACACGCTTTGCATTTGTACAATGATATAGGGAGTGTTTGAAAGCTTAGCCTCATGTTTCTAAGGTATGGGGATTATCTGTTGTAAGCTTACGACATTGATATAAAATACATAAGACTCCCTAGCTTGTTGGTGCATTTGGAAAGTGATACATAGTCACTTGACATTGACCATTTTTGCAATAGACCTGTTGCCGGTTCCAAAATGTATTGTGTGTCTCTCCATACAATGCCATGTATTGTGTACATGCTGAGGGGGTTGCATGAGCTACATTTGTACTCAGGGGGATGGTTGTCACCTGACCGTACCCTGGGTTCACCTGTAAAATCACTGTCTGTTATTGATGGCGTTTAACCTTTGTTCTATAAAATCACTCATAATCAAAGAGGTCAAGACATGTTTCCATAATTTCCTGATGTAAGTGTTATTTCAAACATAATATAGACAAAACAAGACTAAATGTAATAACATAAGCGACATCATCTCGCGCAATGCATCTTGGAATCGGAAAATTGACTACTGTCCAGGCTTCAGAATCTGACTCTCATTGCATTTCAGTGAGTACATGTATATTGAACTGTTGAATGCAATACAAACTGTTTTCAAACTTCTTATGGATAGAAAACTCAAAAATATAACTTGGTCATATTTGCAAATAATGATGAGGCACTGTAACTTCAATACTTAGTTAATATTATGGTACCTTAATGATATTATGACACGTGTTGATAAAAACTAATATTTAATATTACAGTACCTTGATGACATTAAGACACATGTTGACAACATGTTTCGGGCTAGTACAGTAATCCCTTGCCCTGGAATAACATTTCAATGCATTACTTAAGTCACCTTGATCAAGATAATGATCCCCTAGATCATCATGGCCTCTCCTGGCGAGAAAAACAAAACAACACAGCTAATTACTGAGTCTATATTGTTAAGAATGATATCTATATATGTCTGTTGACATCATGAAAATCTAGGTGTTAATCTTAATGAGTGACATCCTTCCTGAGCTACTCTCTGATGGGGAGATATCAAAATAGAATAATTATATTACATGTACACTAGTGTTTTTGTCAAAGTATAAGAACACTAGTACAGCAGATTTCAAAATACCATTCAGCAGCTCAGTTTGATACAACCATACAGAAATCAATAAGAAACTGCACATGCTACACTTTCCAACAAGATATCTCAATTATTGCTACATTTAGTCTGAATGAAATAAACCACTTAAACCAATGTACTGCAACAAGACACACACATGCGAGCACCAATGTTTGACGTGCATTTGATGTCTGTACGGCGGCACATCAGTTCATTTCATATACTAGACAAAATGTTGCTAGAAACTGTATTCATTCCATCTTGCTATCTTAAAGTGTAGCATGTGTAGTTTCTTATTAGTTTCTATGTTGTTTTATCAAACAGGGTCACTGAACGGTATTTTGAAATCCTCTGTACCAGAGGGTAGAGCATGGAGAATGTATTATTACATAAAAACTAGTAGTTTTTGCTCAAGTTTTGGAAACTGGGGGGGGGGGGGGGGGGGGGGAGAGAGATTGTGTAAAACTGTTTTTGCTGTGGTTTTTGCTTTGAAGTATGCTCCATAGGCAAATCTGACATGCCATTGACGCACAATAATTTCTTTTGATACATAAAAATACCTGAGAAAGTAAGGTGATTTTTACAAAATCTTTAATTAAAATAACCATAATTCACTATTTCATAATTACTAGCACATCTTAAATGTACAGTTACATGTAATTTGTCTCCACTGGAGTGTATAGTGGCTAAAACAATCTTGAGAATAATCACATGGTAATTATTTTACTTATTTTTTTTTCATGTCACAAAAAACCCATCACATTTTGTGTTTTCATAAATATACACATTATCATTCTGTGATTATAATTTCTATAAAAGTTGTAGGAAAAGTAATAAGATCAGACAGTTATATTGTACTTGTAGTTCAATATTACATTATACAGCAATCAGGTACAATGCATTGCAGGTTTCTATTCACTTGCTCTTTGATACAACCACACAAAAACCAATCAGAAACTGCACATGCTAAAGTTTAAGTTGGCATTGAATGAGTACAGCTTCTTACTATATTTTGTCAAAATGAAATGAAATAGTGTGCCATCATGCAGACATAAAAACATTGGCACCCACGTGTCTGTAGTACATTCAAATTGTTTCAATCAGACTAACGTAGCAAGAAATTGCAATCTTGCTATCTTAAGTTACAAGTGTAGCATATGCAGTTTCTCTTATTGAACAGAGCCAGTGAACAAGTAACTTGCAACGTATGGTAATAGTTTCACCTGCAGCGTGAACACAATCATAGCATCTGTTATACAAACGTGAGACTTCAGAAGGTGAAAATGATGCCATGTTCTACATATGTAACTTGGATGTTATCATGTTGTGTCCTAGTATAAGATGGTAATCCACTGAGTACTCTCAGATTGCTATCATCTAAGGGTGATTATACCGCCCTCCTTGACAGAAGTAAGTCATCAACACCAGCTGTAGTGTTGTTGCAAGGTGTTTGTGGTTCAGATGTCTAAGTGTATTTCATGTTGATGGCAATCTTTGGAACCTGATAAATGTAATGTACTGTCTGTTAGACCTGCACACTATATTACATGTACTTTCCTAAAGTTGTAAACTTCAGACCACAGACTGAAAAAGATATTTTCCTATCAGCAGGGTTTTATTGAACAACATAATTTGTATCCTTTTTTTTATCAACTCAGTGACTTTATTTCTGACAGTGTTTTTGCAAAGACCGTGCAACCCCAGTAACAAGAGTGGGGAGAGGTCAGGTAAAACTTGCATAAAGATTTCCATACCTTGTAATGTAAATTTTGTGGGGGAACCCTTGAGCAGTGACAGGGAACTAATTAAGTTGTTACCAAATTACTACCCTTAGTAAAACACTGTCTAAGGCTAACAGCAAACGTTAGGTAGTTGTAACACCTCACCTTGGAGTATAGCCAAATAGTTACAAATCAAAATATACTGTATCCATCCTACATGTACTTATAGACAAGAAAATCTCATAAAATATATATACATACAATCCAGTTTTACTAGGCCTGCATGGTGTAATATATGTAGCCATTGTTTGAATTTCAATATCCTAATATAGTAATAACCAGTATTTTGGACACTGACTATACACATAATTGCCAGTGAAAAGTCACAACTGAAACTGATTACGGAAATGGTGACAAGAACCCCTAGGAAATCATAGATAATTAATTGCCTCTAGTAATAGATGGATTGGCCATCATTTTGGAGGAGTTTGTAGTAAAATACATAAGGAAAACTTGGTGGCTACCTTTCTTTTTATTCTTCAGAGGACTTCTGGCTTTTGGGGTATGTTTCTAGGAAAACTCAGAACATACCATATACAGTACTACACTCAGCTCAGGTATGAAATTTACATGTAGGTTCAACTATAGATCCTACATGAAAGAGACACATTTCTGCTGGCCTTTCTTTGATGTAACCACTGAAATAATTCCTGTAACACCTCGCCAGTAATGAGTTCCTGTGAGACATACAAGTAACATCTCACTAAATGTCTCATTTTGCATGGTGTGAATATGCAAAATACATCAACGTCTCTTGACTCTAAAGATGTTATTTCAGAAGACCGTCATCTATGAGCTTGTAAACAAAATAAAGCATCATGACGGCGTATTCACTTGTCGATTTGGGCAATGTTTTCAATGACTTGTCATCAAACATTAAAGTATGCGATCTAAGCACAATAATGGTAGCGATAATATAAGTGGATAGGAAACAATATCTTACAGGTATGGTTGAAATATGAATGGTTCAAACACAGAATGTATTTACAAGCTCAGAAAACTCGCACTTTCTGGGCAGCTATATAGTGTGGTTGGGTCAGCAGCCACACATGATGCCCACTATGTGGATGTCGGAAGCACAGATTTTATTTTAAATATTAGATTTTCATTGAAGGTAATATGCACTTAGGAGTCATAAATATTCACTGTTTACCTAATATTGCATACATATTATGCATTTCTGCAGACTCTCATGAGGCAAAAATACCAGAAGTTCACATTTGTGTTTCTCTGAAATTGTCGGCAACATAGTCACAGTAAAATCATGAAATGACTCTCCAGAACGTAAAGTTTATGAAAATGCCTTTATTTTTAATTCCTGGAGTGGCATTTCCCTTAAGGGTAGTAAGTAGGTGCTGCCATTAAAGGCCAGGGATTTAGGCTCAGGTTCCTACATTACCATGAAGCCATACACATTACTTATGATCATTCTTTTGTTCCAGACCAACATTTTCTATAGCCTCTGTCAGACAATTGTTTTTCTCACCTAAATTTTAATCCCTAATTTTGAACTGCGCATGAGAGTAGTAAGAAGGTAAAATCAATTGCGTTCATATGGGTAGTATGGAAATACGTGGAATTAAGATTTGCCTGAGCTCTCAAGGTATTTCAACAAGGTTAATTCCTTTCCAAATGATAAATCTAAATGGAAATTTTACCTGATCTCTCCTCTCTGTCATGGGTTTTTCAAGTCCTTAGTAAAAACATATTGCATGCAATGCATGTAGTCTTCATAACTAATAGACTCTAGAAGTTTAATCCATCACTTCAATTTTCAAGTTACTCTTAATATGACCTTCAATTCTCTGCAATCCACTTACCTTATGCTTTCCTTGATGGAATTGCCTTTATAATTCTTCAGGTCGGTATCTAGTTTCTCAAGCTTCATGGCGGCTTTCTTTTTCGTGGTTTCAATCCATTGAGTATCGAGGCCTGGTACGCTGTGCACTAATCCGGCAATTGCATCCGGTAGCGGTGAAGAACTGTCAAACAGAGAAAGATAGAATCACTCTTTGGATTGTACCTTCATCAAGACACTTTTGTCACCTACATGTTTAAAGTTGACACTTTCAGGTATGCCACAGATGGGGATCAGTGTCACTGATCTCCATTACTTAAAAACATTAGTTAATTACATACGTGTATATATATATAGTGTATATATATAAAAACAGTATTCAGAGTGTTGGGGTTTTTTGACAGGCTAGTGAAATACATTATGTCTAGCTGTTTGCCTCTCTTTGTCACTGTGTGGCTGCATAATCCATGCCTATAATATATTATACATCTGACTGTTAGTACTGGGAAAGAAATAAACTTAAGCCTTTTCTTTAGTAATTATTGAGTGACTTTTTCTTCCCGTATATTATACAATTCATGGAAATGTAAAGTTAAAACTTCTCCATTACGTTCACACACAGCGAACATTAAGTGTTTCTTTTACCTAAATTCTTTGACTGATACATTTATTTGTACAAAGTGTCTCCTGACAAACACTTGTCACAAGTGATTTCACAACTCAAAATGGCTTGTGACAAGCAGTTGGCATTTGCAAATTCTATATGCAAAATGGCTTGTGACAAGTGTACTTTATTCTCTTTAGTTTCACTGCATTCAGCCAGGTTCCACGCTTCATGCCTTGCAAAACTCTTGCTTTGTTATTTAGAACCAGTGCATATGAAATAATGGCATGTAGAACATGATAATTTGACACAGTTTTAGTATATTACACAAATATGAATGTATGTAAGAAGGGGGGGGGGGGGGGGGGGGGGGGGGGCAGTTTGAGAAGACCAAAGTTCTATAATCATCCCCATGCAGCCCCAGCCAGTTAACAAGACCGGTATCTAAGGTTGAGCTTTTTTATGTGGTCTATGATAGTTTCATTATGGAACATTTTGGGGAAAATCACTTGTAAATGTAACTTGATAGGTTTGGTTTACACCATCAAAACTGGTATCAAACACCATAAACACAGTGAAACCACACATGCACAATCAACACAGAGACTGCCTAGCACATGGGAAAAGTGTATTATCAGATTAACATTATGGGATTACGACAGATCTTGTTGGCACTACAAGATCAGATTTAGTCTCTGTACAGGCTTTATTGAAGTCTTTCTAAGTGGACATCTAGTAGCAAACTAGATATCCAATCAAAAAAAGAAAGTCCTTTTTGGTTAGCCATTTTTAGAAAATGCCACATTTTATTTGTCAAGACATTACCTTTAACTTTAAGGACTTGGTTTTTTGTATGAAAGTCTATGTACGTGTAATTACATTCAAAATTAAAGGATTCGGATGCCTCTTTTTAAAAATGTTAATAAAGGTTTTGAAATAAAACTTATTTAATAATAACTATCATACCATTTTTGACAAAAGTGCACAGGTATGATAATATATAATTTGGCAATGTTTGAGTTTTTGACAATTTTCTATGCAAAACACTTTTGACAATCTTTCTTTTCATTTCTGGCTTCACAAATTTGGACAATACTATTTCAAACAGTTCTGCCTTACTTTTGTAATGTAGTTTTCACCATAAAAGATCAGAATAACAGTCAACCTGTTATAGTGTTAGCCTATGTCATGTTTTGCATATTTGTTCCATTATAACTGTACATCACCTCTATGAAATACAAGTGAACATAGACAGCTCACTCAAAACCATACTCTTTTCATTTTCATCATAGACACGCAAGTATTACATGTCTCCTTTAAAGGGTTTACATTTGCTCAAACTTTTCCTTACATCGATAATTTATTTGAAACAAAAGAAATTGAACAAGCAACTAGGGAGGGCGCTCATCATATTCAAAATATGATGATGTTGATGGTACATATCACATTCAAGTGCTTTTATTAGATGTTCAAAGATGTTTACAACCGAACAATTTACATTTTTAAGAAATAATGTTGTCACATTGATTTGCTAAATATGACCAGTTGTGATTGTAACACAGATTCTTGACAAAATGTCTAACCCCTACTGTAATGTTCTTTTTAAGAACACAGAAAATTTATTTTGTTCACAGCTTCATGCAGTCATATGATCAGTGGCCATAATGAAATTTTAGCCCTCACTAGCTTAGTCAAACTTGAGGCGTCCTCTTGCAATGCTTGCCATGAACTTTAGTAAGCGGTATATGGCATATCAAAAATTAGTATTTGCATCATTACTAGTAATAGTAACTTCAATCTGTAACAAATTTCAAATTTAGTGCCAACTGCCGTTATACCATTCTGCAGACAGTTTGGATATTATCTGTTACTCATAGTAACTTGTCAACTGTATTTGAAACTAGTATCATGGCAATCTCATTAAAATCTGATCAAGTAGAAAGCTCAATTTTTTTCCTTGGCTAGAAAACGGTTACCCAAAGTATAAACAAAAGAGAATAGAATAATCATTTTATAATATCAAGTAAAAGGTTTATATGATGCACAGAATGTGTTTTGATTTTTGTAAATCAATTTTCAAAATTTTGCTAAGGCAGCACACAAATCAATGTGTATGTCATCACACCATATACAATGTAAGCTTGACAAATGCACAAACTATCCACAATGGTCCTAGGCTCGATTCTATCGGAACAATGTCAAGAGTACATATGGATATTGCTCGTTATACCATGCACAAGACAAGTTGATCGAAAAATATGGATTATATATGATGGACGTTCTACGTCACGAGAACGGGATCTACATCACAACAATGTGTGTCTATGTTACTGGTTCTGATGTGTTTGAAATATGAGCCAAAACGTTCAAAATTGCCATTACTTTCCCCGATTTTTCTTTCATATTACTGGCGGTGGTATAATTATGTTATTCTCCCAATATTTTTTTTCATTCAGCCAGAAAATAGCATGACCTAAGGGTTAACAACTCACAGTGACAAAGGCCCCTTAGGTCACTTGTATTTTCCTTGGCTGAATGAAGAAAAATACTGGGGAATAACATCTAATGATATGTAATATTAAACTCTGAGGACAGACATACCTTGCAGCAGCTTCTTGTAGCTTCCTATGTATATGTTCATACATTTGTGTATTAAATGTAGTCTGTGTATAGGCAAGTGCCATTTTCAGTGCTTCAATCCTGTAACTTGGACAATGATTGGCAATAAACAACAACCTGTTGACTTTAGCTAAGCCTGAATACTGTGCAGCATATGCCTCTAGATCCTGTCAAAAAACATCATAAATAAAGTTAACTTCATAGTTTGGTTTATACACAATCTGATGAAATCTGATCAAGGGGCTTGATTCATGATACTACTTATAATTATATCCTTGTACAGCACACGGCAGGTTAGTGTTCACTGCTCTGTTTCATACAACCCTGCAATAAGAAACTGCACATTTCTACAAGATTGCATGAATACAGTTTCTTTCTACATTTTATCCAAATGAATTAAACTAACATACCACCATGCAGACATCAAATACAGGCATCAAAATATTGGTGCCTGTGTGTCTGTGTCTAGTTACAATAATGTTAAAATCATTTATTTAATTTAGACAAAATGTAACAAAACAATTTCTATCATGTTATCTCAAAATGTAGAATGTGCAGTTCTCTTATTGGTTTCTGCATGGTTGTATCAAACAGAGCTGGTGAACAGTCACCTGCAATGCGCCATCTGTAAGGTTTCACTCTTCTCCTTTGATGTGAACAACCAGCCTAATCTAATGCTGAATTATTATACACTGAGAAGTACGATCTTCAACTATTCATACAAATACTGACTAAGTATGTTGTATCAGTCTGGAATATCTTTCCCGATTGGGATTGGGATCGGGATAAAACATACATGTATAATGTACATACTTTCCATATTTATCCCAATTACGAAAAACGGATAAATTATTTCAGATGAAATAATCTTCAAACATGTGTATGGACAAATTGTCATGGACAACCTATATATCCGACCCCTGGTGTGTTTTTTGTTAGTCTTTGAGAATACTTGTTTCCGCATGCACCATATCATAATTATGTGCAGCACAGCATTCAAACTTCAAAGATTATTTACTCGATTGAAATACAAAAATTTATCCTAATCAGGATAACCATTTCTCTTGGGAGATATTCCCTGACTTTTACTGTATTTTGGTGAAGTGGAACATTGAACACACAGACTGATCGACTGCTTACCAGGGTAGGGTTGTCCACAGTGTATGTTGGTTCGTGACTGTTTTCATTATCTTCTGGTTGGTCAACTTGCATGGGTTCCGCAGGACCCTAATAATATAACAAAAATCAGACTTACAAACTACAGTGATAATTATCATTTATTGCATGCCAAAAATACCATTGCATTATCAAAGATGAAATACCTGAAACATTAACATCGACATAAAGTTTTTGTAATCTAGACTACATCATCTATCCTAGGCTGAAAGAATCTTTGTTGTTGTTATTGGTGTAGGTGTTGTTGTTGGTGGTGGTGGTGGTGGTGGTGGTGGTGGTGGTGGTGGTGTTGTTGTTGTTGTTGTTGTTGTTGTTGTTGTTGTTGTAAAACAAAAACAGTAACATTTAGTAAAACTAATGCTGATTGAAATGGGAAAGAGTTCAAATTTGTACCTGGACAATCGCCATGAAGGGGGGGGGGGGTGAAAATTGAAATGAACTACATACACGTACGATCTATTTCAAAACATTACAAAGTAAGCAATCATAATTTATAACCCTATAAAATCATCTGAGATCATGCAACATGATTCACAAAGTTCTAATTTGTCGCAATTTTCAATGTTATAAATTTCATCATTAATTTTTTTTTCAGTCGGGTTTTGGAGACGGTAAAGTCTAAAGAGGGGGAGGGGGTACATTGCAAGGCCTGTATTTAGTAGCTTACACCCTCATATTTTAAAAAGACTGGTATCTAAGGTCTGTGTAGTCCTGCTTACATGACGGTGCACGAGTCTGTATTACTGACTTGACTCTGGAGTAGGAGGGACAATTGTCAGAATCGAGTCCCGGATTACTCCGCATGCAAGCAGGACTAAGGTCTGTGGATCATTTTTAAAGCAATGTTACTTTTTTTTAAAAACGGACATTAATTGACAAAATTGTAATTTTTTCATCATGGTCATGGATAATAAAACTGCTGGGTGCAAAGAGACGAGTCATAGCACATCTACGGATCACTGATGTATGATAACTGTCAAGTCACTTGGCATGCATACATGTAGCTAGCACTTCAACATGTGCAAAATGTACACGCCTTTGACAAATTTTGCCAAACGAAATCCATGAAAACGAAGCAGACCTGAAATTAAACAATTCACTGATACTGTGCTGTTCTCATAAAGTTTAAAGCAAACATAACGTTCTACCTACCTGCAAAAACGGCACCTGCATCGGTAGGGGCATGTTTTTATTTTCGGGATCTCTCTCTGTCTACAAAATGGCTGACGGAAGTTATCGTTTATAACGCATGTCCTGATTGGCTGATGTTTTACGGCTTTCAAGTGAAGAATATCTGTACTTTTTATCTTTTCGTTGAAGAAATTATTAATTTTCTACGCAATTTCAGACCTTCTTCGTTCATTATATAAAGTAGGTATTCGAAAGGGAAATTTTAAGATAGAAGTTCGACAGCCAATCGAAAAACGCGACACTTCAAATATTAGGGCTGTCTGCAAAGTCTCGCACCGGCCGAGGCGTTACGCGTGATCCTAAACAGCTGTTAGACCGCGGGAAAACTGAACGTGTCTTCAAGATCGGCTCACCTGGTAGGCGATGGTGGGAAGATTGGTTTCCCATAACCAGAGTTGAGGTAAACAAATGTTTACTGACATGTGTTGTGTCAGACGTACACTTTCTTCGATTTGTTGAACATTTTGAACTTCATGACCATGTACGTCAATCAGCTCTAATAAAGTCAGTAGTGGTTTTGATTAGCAAACTATTAATTATGATTATTATTATTATTATTATTATTCCTTTATTTCAGGTCACCAAGATGTCCCATAAAAAAAATTAAAAAACATACAAACACAAAGATAAATACAGAGATATTAATATTAAACTAGCAACTATCTTGTACTGTACGTGACAATCCTATAATTTCTCCAAGCGTTTGAACGAAAATATGCATCAGAGTCAATGCAGATTCGAATTAAAGTATTGTGACTCTCTACAATATGTCTGTTAAATGTATACAGCAACTTTCGGTGGAGCGATGAAAAATTCAAAATATCACTGGTTACACAGATATTACTACATGTACTAATGCTGACTGCACCTCTTACGTCAAATACTAATCACATTGTGTTATTATTGTATGCCACAAACTGCAATGATTGTAATTTGTAGCTCACTCGTTTTGACTTTGTGTTTTTTCTTCTGTTTTTGAGCTTTTTTCGTTCTGTCTTTTTACCGATTGTTTTTCGTTCGAACGGAAAAAGCTCAAAAACTGAAGGAAAAAACTCAAAATCAAAACTAACACTACAATCATTGCAGCTATGACTATCTATGAGCAAAGTGATATATTGTCTCACAGCAAGTTTATTCTTTGTCACAACCAACAATTGTTATTAAATTAAATAATATAGATTGTTGCCTTGCCCCACATACCATAGTCTAGTTCCTATACAGTATCGTTACGATTTACACCTACAAAAGTTAGAGACTACATTGGTATCCATACCACTAGTACCATAGATAAGTACTAGTTTTTTTCTCTGAGTGGCCATACCAGTCATACTTTTTATTTATTTCACTTGATGTTTTTGGAAATTTATCATAGCCCAATAGCCCAGTCCATCATTATAATATAATCTAGATGTTATCCGTTTGATTTGAATCTGAAGACCTCACCACTCAGTGTCAAGATCTTCAGATTGATGATAATTAAAAAATATAGAGGCAACCAATCACCTCAGACTGCAATATTTTCCTGCAACTACCGGGTGTTAGTTAAAACTTGAATTCAAGTGGATTTTATCAATAATATCTCAGTCTGTACTTCCTCTGAGCATACTGTTTTACAATAAAAATGAAATATGTGACACTGTGTATTTACTTGTATGCTATACTCTTATCAACAGAACAATTGATCTCAGCACCAGCCATGGCTGCCAATATATCAAAAAAGATTTTCACCCTGGTGTTTGTCAGAGAACAAAGCCGACTGTTACTAGGACTGAAGAAAAGAGGATTTGGGAAGGGAAAGTGGAATGGCTTTGGTGGTAAATTACAGGCCAATGAAACTATTGATCAAGCAGCTGTAAGGTGAGTGACACTCTGGATGGTAGCCTACCATCATCGTTGTTGTAAACCTAAGGCCTCTTTATGGCACTCTCTGAAATGTACCCACCAGTTGTGCAATGAAAGAAGCCAGACCTTCATATTTCGTTGTTTCAACAGAAATATGTGGTCTGGCTTGTGAGGATGACCACCTTAGCCTACCTGTAGTATTGAAGAACTACAACACTATTTAAATTATCCTAACTGCCAGTGTGATATTTGGGAGAGCAAAAATTCAAAAAAATCAAAAAATGCAGTTAGTGTTATAGTATCAGTCCTTCAAGATGACAGTTGGGCTAAATGTACAGAGTAATTGAGGTCAGAGTTTAAAACCAGCTAATTCTTTGTATACTCAGAAACAGCCAGTAGACATATGCCATATATATTACTCTCTTTGAAACCCTTTTTCAAAAAAATAATAAAATCACGAAAATTTGTTAATTTGTTTTTTGGTGTTTTTTTTTCATTTTTCTCTTTCTGAGATAACCATTGTGCCTTGACCAGTGTTTTTTGTTAAGTGACTTCCTTCACCATTCACTGAAATTCCCCATCAATGTTATGATAAAATATTGGATACTAAGTCAGTTTTACCATATTTCCCCCTTCCTGTTCAAGTGGCTATATTGATGCAAGAAAAGCCCTCTGTAAGTCTGTTTTATTGACCAAAACAAAATATTTTTTCTATCTTACTTTAAAACAGAGAATTGGAAGAAGAGTGTGGTATTGTTGCCAATAGACTTGACAAAGTAGCCTTGATAGATTTTGAATTTCAAAATGATCCTGTCATCTTTGAAGTACATGTCTATAAGACAGATTCATATCATGGTAAAATAACAGAATCAGAAGGTAAACAGTATACAACTGCCGACATCAGACCATGGACAAACAGAATCTGTTACAAATAGGAAAAGTAAACAAATGAATTGGATTAATAACACTTGGCACAGCATGTTGGAACTGCAATAAGAACAGATTTATGGCCTCTTTATGTGTACATGAAATGCCAGAGGAACTGGAAATTTGTTTGTGAACATGAACCATTATGTAAAGTGGCCATAAAACTGTTCTTATGAAATAATGGAATGTAATACAAGTCTCTGTACTTCCAACATGCTGTGCCAAGTGTTATTAATGCCATTCAGTTGTTCACTTTCCCTTTTTGTAACAGGTTCCATTCATCCACGGTCTGATGTCAGCAGTTGTGAAACAAAATATTCATTTCCTTTCTTTTGATTTCATTTTTCTCAGTTGATCTTTTCTGTGATCAGTGTTGTAGGTGCCACTTTCCTGTAGTACATAGATAAGCCAGACTTAATATTAATTACATTCATCATGTGTTTAGGAAATGATTAGCAGGAGCAATGATAAATCTCTAAGGCCTAAAAAAAAAAATTATGTGGTTCCGATTACGCTCAGTTTTAGAATAGGTGGGGTAGGTAGATTTTTTATTGTAATTTTTAAAAAAAAAATTTCATATGTAAGTGTCTAGTTCAGTTAGTTCTGTTTTCCATTGTTTTCCATATGATCTCGGTGTTACTGTATTGGTTTCTTCTCTTCAGATGTACAGCCATTACAGATTGGAAGAACAGTTGTTTATTGTCTTTTTAAGTTGATGTCAGTTTCCACATCCACCAGTTCTCATGAGACTTCACAGTTTTTGTGATTTTATTATTTTTTTCTTGAATACGTAAACAAATGTTTATGGTCGGCAGTGAAAAAATAGGTGGGGTCAGGTAATTGGAACCAAACAACTTCTTTTTTTTAGGCTTGATATGAGCAAGACTAAGACGATAGAACAGTTGACATAAGCTACTTTGTAACATTGAATTAAAGAAACAAAGACAGTTAACTGCAATTCAAATGTTATATATATAATTTAAAACGTGTACATAATACACTATATATTTTGATTCATGTGAGTACGTTGCTGTGAATTTCTGTATATTAATATGTGGGGAGACAGGTCCAGACTAGCTGCCTTGTGTACCCTCTAATGATAGCCAAATTTTGTTGTTGTGAGTCAAAATGAGAAAAAAAAATGGGATTTCTTGTGAGTCACCACATAGTAAGAGATATGGAATTGTTAGATTGGTTACATTATCAATAATTGACAGAATAAAGAAATAGTGAGTAATAGTACATAAAGCTGTGATGAATTTATAGAAATTTCTAATGAAGACATTTGAAAATGTTTGTCTCATCAAGAATATGTGTCTGTAACACATAATTTATATTTAATGGTGGTTGCAAAGAATAGAGGCATATGTGTAATCTATAAACAAGACTGTTTTGCATATTTGCATATCGATAACATCATTTGCATACCTAGGACATCTTTTTATTATGTATGACATTTGCATATATCTTTTCACTTCAGAGATGCTGCCCCAATGGTTTGATCTAGATGCTATTCCTTAGGAGAAGATGTGGCCAGATGATAGTATTTGGTTCCCAATCATGTTCCGAGGTGCCAAGTTTTACGGCTATTTCCTGTTTAAAGACTTCAAAACAATACTCGACTATAAGTTAAAAGAACTGTCAGAAATCCAAAGTTATTTCACAGAATTTAGAAACAGTACTAATGGTGAAACAGTTACAGTGTCTCACTGAGTTAGAAGACATCATAGTATTTTGTTGTATCAGCTGTAAAAATGTTGTTATATGATAATTAAGAAAAACTTTGATAAATATGCAAAGTAAATGTGTATTGAGCTCAAAGGTATTCTGATTGTCGTAGTAATTGAGTTAAAGTAGTCATAAGGATGAGGATTAGGTATTTATGTTGGATTTTTAATTTATAACACAATTTTATTATGGCTTCCTATTTGAAAAATCAATGTGAAACAACATATGCCAAGTCCTTGTTTGTCACTCAATACATTGCAAAAGATTAATAAATGCCTCAAATATTTGTTATTGTACATACAGTAATTAAAAACAAATTTTTTAAAACTTTTTTGCAGTGTATAAAGTTACAAACACAGGCTTTGTTTATGGTTTTCACATTGATTTTTCAAGTAGGATACCATGGTAAAATTGTTTTATAAATGAAAAATCTAAAATAAGTATCCAATCCTGATCTGTGTGGCCACTTTAACATGCTGATTAGAATTCGCTCATTATCTGCTGTTATATAAAATATCTACCCTTCTTTTACAGGGTAACATCGTAAACCACAGGCCTCTGTGCGTCACTGTCCAAAATGTACCCTATGTGCTCTGGCTTGCTAGAACATCTTACAGGGCACACAAGAAATAAACAACTCACTATAGACACTTACGTACGTAGATTGCTAACTAATATTAGGACTATATAGTATAGACACCATTTAAGAGCACATTGGTAGTGGGGGCTATGTCTTCATACTTAGAAGACTTGTTCTTCTGGATTGTAACTCATGATAGGTAAGAGTCTTCCTGGAACAGAGTAAAAGCAACTGGGAAATTTTAAGATTTTTATTTCTGAGGCATACAGTACGTTGAGGTAACAAACGCCTGGCCTGGAAAGTCACACAACAAATCTTATAGACCACCAGAGAAAAGACAAAGGAACAATTAAACAAATAGTAACTGTATTGTCGAATATTTTCCCCATAAATATGTGTTTACACAAATTATGTATATTTTGTTTATTTTTTAAGAGTACCCTACTTTGCAGACTAAATGTATGCAGATTGTTGTTGTTACACATTTTTATCAAAATTTTAGAATTCAAAGTTATAATAAAGACTAATTTCTCTTAAAAATGTACTTTCCTTAATCTGTTTTTCATTTCACTGGTAGTGAATCAAAAATATATCCAGTCAGTCGTCAGAAAAATGTGTAATTGAAGAACATGGAAGAATAAAGATTGAGTGAAAGCAGTGTACTTGAATGAAGGGGGGGGGGGAATCAGATTGCTACAGTCATGTTAGGAATATAAAGGTAGCTAGCCTTATATATATTTCTTGAATCAGACCAAAATAGAAGAAATATTGCTAACTCTGACCAGATCTGAAAAAGTGTCATGGCATTGCTAGTAACTTGTATTGGTAACAACACGTGACAAATTTGAAATATATCATTTATTACTGAAATTCATAACCTTTAAGTTGAAAATTCCGGTCATAATTGATCCGCTTATGTAAACTCACTACCTGGCCAAAGTGGGCACTAACATTTCGGTTGGAAAGCTCGTAATCTTTGGGGTGTTTTACTTTGAAAAAAGAAAAGTACTTATCGTTGTGGTGATAGGGGGCGCTATATACACTGACACACGTGGATCGTGCGTGGATGAGCCTGAGGGATCGGGAGGACAACACCCGGGACAACACTGCACTGACGCTAGAACGATCACATGGATTGAGTCCGGGATTGATGACACGAGAAGTCTTTCAAAAATTTAGACACCAGTCACTCTCATAGCTAGCTGAGGCAAGTTTACCATGTATCTATCTATAACAATAATCTGTAGGTGATCTCATATTGCTATTTACACGATTCAGCGGGTGAAGCACGGTTCATCCCTGGGGTTCATCCTGGATGATGATGATGATGATGGGGGGGGGGGGGGGTAATCCAGTCAATCCAGCGGAAATTTAGGCTGAACCATGGCATAATTGCAACAGAAATAATTTTAATTTTTAGCGTGTCTTGCTCAGAATTTTATGCTGAATAACATATCAAAAGTCTAGAAAAATTTAAGTGGTGGAACATGGTGACTAATGACGTTTCTTTATAATTAGCGTAATTAGTGAAAAAAATAACATTCATGAAGTATCATTTGTTCAAAAACCAATGCAAGTAACATGTCTATAGGTAGGTCTGAAGGTCATGAATTACTTTTGATTCACTATATGATGGTACAAATATTCCTATTGAATTCAAACAGACTTAATGTGTGTAATGTAATCACTTTAGTTAAGGTTACAGATTACATGTAATGTACAATAAGTATACATTTTTGTGAATGCCCATGTGAGTAGTATATAGTATGTCTATCATTAGATATTGGAGTACAAAAAAATGTACCTTCATTTCATCACTAAATATCTCCCTTGTTGTTAGATGAACATGCATGTTAAAACAAGTGTTAATTAGTGTAATTAACATATAAAACAATACATTATAGTATGTCTACATATTTTTGATCATAAGTAGTTGACGCTTCATTTTGAGTGAACTTTTCAATCATCAAACTCCTCAATATAGTTAGTAAGCTAAACAATAGTAATGCAGATTACTTGTAATGTACAATAAGTATACATTTTTGAATACCACTGTGAGTAGTATATTGTCTGTCATTAAGTATTGGAGTATTTGAATAAATCCCTCTCAATTTCTTTCATCATTGAATACCTCCCTAGTTAGATAACCATGCATGTCAACCCATAGACCCTTTCAAGTAGGCTCTATGGTTAAACAATATAGAGAAAACAAAGGTATTAATATTTAAATCAAATAATAGATTATCAAAACATCAATTGGATATCAAGATCGTATATATAGCTATAAGTATCTAGGGATAGAATTTCAACCCAAAGGTAAGTCCGCACCTTGACTATGCTTCCCCAGTGTGGTCCCCACATGCGAATGGGGATATGTATTATTTCCAGCGTCGGTTCACCAGGATAATTCCGCAGCTTGGTGGAATTATGAGGATAGGTGACGCATATTGAAACTGATAACTTTAGAAACCAGACGGATCAGAGCAGATTTACTGGAAATGTATAAACTTTTCCATGAACATATTCTCCTTGATCCAGTTGTGTTTTTTCAAAGTATCTACTTCGACAACAAGAGGACACAGTTTGAAATTATTTAAGGACAGATCCAGATTGGATATATGTAAATATTTTTTCAGTCAACGTGTCATAGACATTTGGAACAGTTTACAAGAAAGGGTTATTGCTACTTCATTAGTTAATCATAGCATGTATTGATAACCACCTTAGAACAGTAAGGGGTCTTTAAAAGCCTCAATGGCTTCCTACCCCACATTCATGGTAAATTCACTGTAAGGTTTGAACTAGCAAATGAAACAAAGGCGTTCTACTCTGTTAGAAAATTCATCACTTCATCCACTAAAATAATATTAATAATATAAACATTCCAGCATGGCAATTTTTTTGATCATGCTATTAGACCCATACTAACATATGGTTGTGAAATTTAGGGAGCAGAGAAATACACTGATAAAACACCAATAGAGAAACTAAACATCAAATTATCCAAAATGTTACTCCAAGTTAACTCATGTGCAACAAACTTAGCAGTAAGGGAGAACTAGGTAGGCAACCACTGTCAAATTTTGTTAATAACATGATGGTGAAATACTGGCACAGAGTGTGCACGAAAAAAGAAAACAGTCTTATTGATGAGGCTATCAAATATAACATAGTTAACAAAACACCCTGGACTACTGCTCTACAAACCATAAGTGGATCTGAGAACATAGAAAATTACTGGAATAATGGAAACAGACATAACATGAATAACATAATAGAGAGGATAGATAAACAATACATTGCTCTATGGGAACAGGATATTAATGCTGATAGGACTTCTGTGGGAGACAAAAAATTGCACACCTACTGTAAATTTAAAACTAAATTCAAAATGGAAGAATATTTGTATAATGTTACAAGTAATTCCCATAGGAAACTTATTTGTAAATTGAGAATAAGTGATCATAACCTAATGATCGAAAAAGGGAGACATATTAGACCTAAACTAGCAATAGAGGAGAGAATATGTAAACAATGTGATACCAACACAGTTGAAGATGAAATACACTTTATTTATGGACTGCCCCTTTTTGTACACAAAGTAGAGACAATTTCTTTCTTTCACTATCAAATTTAAATACACAATTCCAGACCATGGGTCATACTACAAAATTCTACTATATTATGAGTAATTATTCCACTTTTACACTACTTGGAGCTTATATTGCTGAAATGCTACATCTCAAGAACACTTTTAAGACAAGAGAATGGCTCCTTTGAATTTAACCCCTTTTTTCTACTTTGAATTATATGTAATGTGTGTACTTGTATCATGTTTGTGTGATAACGAATTTGTTTTTGATGGTAATTTTATTTTATGACAATGTTCTCTGTTTTAAAGAATAAGTCAATAAATGAATATGAATATGAATATGTTAAACAAGTGTTAATTAGTGTAATTAACATGTTAGATAACCATGCATATATGGTTTTAAGTGCCCGGATGTAGATAGCTTCTTTCACTCCCCATTCAAAATGTCTAGTTTCGATGTCCCGAATATTTACAAATGAATATCCTGGTGATTCGATGTGGATGTACTGGGAGATTTCAGATGTGCTGGAACTTTGGTCTTCTGTGTTCCATAAATCTAGTTTTGAGTGATCTCTCTGTCTCCCCTAGGTATGATTTTTTGCATTTGCCTGTGTTGGTCTGACCCTTTGCAAGGAATTGCATAGATCACTCCACACAAATTTTCCTTTTTTGTCTTGTCCTTTGGGGTATAAATGTTTGATTGTGGGACATATTGGATTGAAAAAAAAATTACATTGTCATGTCATTGTGGTAAATTGACACAAACAAGTGATTGACTGAAATGATACTTTCAAACTTCATCCTTAATGTTTTGTCAAATTATTTTCCTACTTCAGATAATTTGAATATTAACTGCTCAGATGTGTCTTTTTTTTCTGAAGAATAATGAGTTCTGATGAGATGAATAACATCAAAAAGAAACTGTTGACGATCGTTTACATTGTGAAAGACAACAAAGTGTTACTCGGACTAAAGAAGAGAGGTTTTGGTGTCGGTAACTGGAATGGGTTTGGTGGGAAAGTACAGGCTGGAGAAACTATTGAAGATGCTGCAAAAAGGTGAGATTAGGTGCTGTGAAAAAAATTAGATTAAAAGAAAAGAAAATATTATTATTTTTTAAATGGTAAATTTTGTTCAAAAATGACATGTTTTGTATAATTTCACATCATCGATAGGGAACACAAGCTTAGTTTCTCTCCGTAACACTTTAAAAGTGACCGGTATGGCAGTCTGTAAAAACTAATTGTTAAAAAGTAAAAGAAAGTATGTGCACATGTTTCATAATCATTTCAATTCGTACTTGTACTCTGAATGACTTAGAAATGACAAATTAAAGTCAGAAGGAAACTTTGAACTATTTGTTTACTAAAGCTTCCAAATTTCAACAATAAACTATCATTTTTGTACAGGAGACACCACCATACAATCAGTGACATAATTCTATTTCTAACTCTGCCATAGAGGGCATCATTTTTCAAATTATTTCACCCGATTAAAGACATAATATAGGGTTGGTCAAGTCATAAGAAACAGAGAATTAAGTATGGCTGCCTTTACAATTTCTGGTATGTAACATGATATTCTAATGAAAAAGGTCTTGTATGGGTATGTCCCAAAAAAAAAAGCAAAAGATTTTTACAATTTTTGGTATGTAACATGATATTCTAATGAAAAAGGTCTTGTATGGGTATGTCCCAAAAAAAAAAGCAAAAGATTTTTACTCGTCCTCTTGAATGAAATAAATTTGATATCCCATTACCTGTAATCATGTTTACGTCTGGAAAATTGTCACTTGTCACTGAGACAGTTAAGCAGTAATCCCAAGAAAAATTTAAGGATACACTGGTGTAAATTCAACTGTTGAGGTAGACTCATGAGTACTAAAATTTTAACAAATAATCACAGCATACCTTTGATAAGCTGAGAGCTTATCTTGTCTATCATGGAGTGAACAAGACTGACAGTTTTCAGTCAAAAGCTCTCAGCTTATCAACAGCGCCCTCTATCATGGAGTGAACAAGACTGACAGTTTGCAGTCAAAAGCTCTCAGCTTATCAACAGCGCCCTCTATCATGGAGTGAACAAGACTGACAGTTTGCAGTCAAAAGCTCTCAGCTTATCAGAACTATGGTTAACATTTTAGTACTCACGATTTAATGTTTTTTATTCTGAAAATTGCATCATCAAACTTAATTACTTACCTTTCATATTTTCCAGGGAACTAGAGGAAGAGTCTAGTCTAACTGTGGATCATTTGGAAAAAATCGGGGTTGTAGACCAGGAATTTGTGAATGATTCCACAGTACTTGAAATGCACATCTATAAAACAGATAGTTACCATGGTGATCCAACTGAATCAGAAGGTAATTATCCTAGTCTTGGATACCTAGGCTCTCATCTTTATCCTTTTTTCTTTTCTTTTTTCTTTTTTTTCTTTTTTTTTTTCTTTTTTTTTTCTTTTTTTTTTTTTTTTTTTTTGGGGGGGGGGTTCTTGCTTAACCAACACCAGAGAGACTGGGGAAATAGTACATAAAAAGCACTTGTGACTCCAGATATCAGTTAGGATACACAATCTAGTCATGCGAATAAGGCTGTGCATAGATTGAGTTTGTAAAATTATATTATCTCAGAAATTAACAATTGCATTAGACTGTCAAATGTTTCACAAAGGAGCTGACTGGGATTATACTTGTGTCACATTCTTGGCAGTGACCCTTCCCATGATGCATTTGTTCTAACCAATAGTGGAAGTCACGTATACTTTGTGTAGTATTTCCCCTAGAATGTCATTGATTCATTAATGCTGTGTTGGTCCCAATCAGGTATTTGCTTAAACAGGAAAAAATTGCTAGGTAAAATCTATCTGAGTTTCCAAGGCATTTGACCAGGGTTCCCTACCAGTGTTTTGCTCGAGGTTTATATGAAGGTGAAATCTCTCTAGTTCCTGAGTCAATTTTAAATTTGCTACAATGCCAAATAATGGGACAATAGTTTGGGAGACTATGCCAGTATTAACAAATCTCACTCTGTGTTACCATAGTTTCCCAACTGCAGCAAAAATGCTGTCAGTATTGCAGTGATTAACATATTAAGTCAACAAATCTGTCTGTATTGAAATCTGACATGCATAATAGAAATATCTATGCTAATTACAAAACTAGAATAACAACGACAGAGTAAAATGTCATGATTCTATGACCCTTATATCCCGCAGAAATGAAACCACAGTGGTTTGAAATTGACAGCATTCCGTACGACAAAATGTGGGCTGATGACAAGTACTGGATTCCATATATGCTAAAGGGAGACTATTTCTACGGTTACTATCTATTTGAAGGCCTCCACAAGATACTGAAGGAAAAACTGGTGAAGGTCAAAAGTAATGAAGTGAAAAGCCACCTAAGTCAGTGGAGAACATGACATTGGATTAAGTGTAAGACCTGAAATTCGTGCCACATTATCAGCTATGTACTACTCACTTTAGAAGCCTGATAGAGCTCTACATTTAAAACCTACAACAAAATCTTTTGTAATATGCAAGAGGACATACTGCCATGTATGAAAGTTTATGCATCAATCAGTTCTTTATTTATCACATGTATTCACTAACTTGATTTACATACTACCAAACTAGAGAGAGTATAGCGTTTCCACAAATTTTTTCTCACACCACCTTTTTTAGTTATAAATTACACAAACAAAATAGTACAGACACAGATAGCATGCATGCATGCACTTAAAATGTCAAACTTTATCTCACTATGAACAAAAATGAATAGTTTTGTGTTTGAATCTTCCTTGCCTCATCCAGCAGAAATACTAATTTGTGAGATAAATGTATGATTTTATAGACTTTCACACCATCAGACTGTCTGTATTTTGTTTAATGTCATTCATAACAAAAAACGTTGTGCTGCATAATATTGAAACTCTATACTCCCTCTAGTTTGGTAGTAACACAAGCAACCAAGGACTCTAACAGAGCAAGACGTCAGTACTTTTTTTTTTTAATCACTTTTATTATTATTGCCCCTACCAGTATTCATATACTACCCCTGAATGTGTAGTAACAGTGAAATCAATTGAATATACTGACCAAAGTAGATACAAGTCACTGCAACTTTAAACAAGCCATGGCTATACATGTGTTTCTCATCACATAGACCTTCCAAAAAAAAAAAGTTTTGGTAAATGTTTGTTAGAGTGATGTTGTTTATTCACTACTGTTTACTATATGTACCTCAGTACATCTGAGTGTGAAAACCTACAAACGTAAACAGCCACAGTAATTTACAAAATTGTAGAAAAATTGTAATACATCAAATTATTTTTCTTTGATTTTCTAAAATTTGGTATCACCAAATTTCATCTCTTGAAAAGTTTTTGAAGTAAAACTATGGCCACTTATTGTGGATGATACAAGTAAATTGTAAACTAAGGGGTCTTATCCCTCAGCTATTACCTAACCCTAACTCCCTAGCTTAATATAGATATGTATGTACCAGCCAAACTGTGATGCGGTAACTTATATTTCATCTTGAAAAAAAACATGTGCTCACAGTTGGCAATAGAAGTTAGGTTAGGTGGTCTAACTCTATTCCTATACCCACCTTAGCCCTTACTCCAACTCCCTAGCTTGATGTCTTTTATATACTGTTGTCTTGCAGACTTTTAATTGGTTTTTAGCCATAAATATACAGTAATAATTGTAAACTAGTCCATAAACCTCGTAAAAAGCAAACTAACATTTCTTGTGATACTGAAATTTGAAAAAAAAAATAGTATTTTTACATTCCAACTATTATGTTATTGGTGACATTTGACAATTCATATTCAACAAAAAAAGAAATCTATGTCACATTTAAATGATATTACAGCTCATGGTGGAAATAAAATATATTTTTTGAACTTAAAATATTTCAATGGTGCTGAGTGAATATGTGTGATACTTCATGTCTGTTACAGTGAGTTATTTTCATCAGAGTAAAAAAAAATGCCAATAGCTATAATTGGAACTATATTTTCCTTTGTTCAGCCAAGGGAAATACAAGTGACCCTAAGGGGCCTTGTCACTACGAGTCACTAGATGAGTAGAGACAAAACCCTTACGTCACGAGTATTTTCCAGATAAATGAAGCCAAAAATTAGGGAAGCAAATAAGTATACCTCCTCAAGAATAATGAAAAA
Source organism: Glandiceps talaboti (assembly GCF_964340395.1). NCBI lineage: Eukaryota > Metazoa > Hemichordata > Enteropneusta > Spengelidae > Glandiceps > Glandiceps talaboti. Next base: position 13,518,107 of record NC_135553.1, read on the forward strand.
TCGGCTATTTGGACCATTTTGAATCACATTTCTTGCACCACAGAACCAGTGACGTAGGCACAAGTTGTCATGACAGAACAACCAGGGTATATAATCCATATTTTCTGTTCAAAGACAATAACTTGGCTTGTGCATGGTATATGATACCTATTGGGGGTTTTTTACAGTAGACTCCATCAAAATACTATGATCAATTATTCTACATTAAAGATTCTGTACTTGGAACACCCTTCCAAAATCATGATTAATATAATATGATGCTGTAAATATGATACATTACAGAAGATGAAAGAAAAAGGTTATGATGAAATGCAGTAACGTTTACAAATGTAAGAGTTAAATAATATTACTATATCAGTGTAGTAAGTGGGTAAAATCCAGGTATATTAGGCATAATAAAAAAAAGTTGTGTGGTTCCGATTACACTCAATTTTAGAATAGGTTGGGTATGTAGATTTTTTATTTCATTTTTATTGTATTTTTTTCATGTGTGAGTGTTTAATTCAGATAGTTATGTACATTTTTCATTGTTTTTCATATGGTAGCTGTGTTATTGGTTTCTTCTCATCAGATGTACAGCCATTACAGATTGGAAGAACAGTTTTATATTGTCTTTTTAAGTTGATGTCAGTTTCTGCATCCACTATTTCTAGTGAAACTTCACAATTTTCGCGATTTTATTATTTTTTTCTTGAATACGTAAAAAATAAAAGTGTAGGGTTGGCCTGAAAAACCAGGTGGGGTCGGGTAACTGGAACCAAACAATTTTTTTTTTGTAGGCCTTACTGGGGTTACCCATGTACACTATGGAACAAGTTACATTGTATAGAATTGTATGCAAATTCTTACCAGACTCCTCCACCCCCACCCCACCCCCCATTACTAGGGTTTCCAAACCCTAGCAAAAAACACTGTTTATTCACAACTTTGCTATGTATTTTAATCTATGTAGATACAAAAATGGCTATAAAGCTGCTATAATTATTCTAATAGTTCACACATAGTGCTCCTGTTTTGTTTTTTCTTGTTTGATTTTCTGTACTGCATTTCTGTAGACTGTGAGGTTTAAACCTGACAGGCAAATTATCACAATTATGTAGACAATTCTAAACAAAGAAGCTTACTACATATTATATTTCATCTAATTTTGTAATTTCATCTTTTTTTGTCAATATGTAAATTGTCATAGAAATTCATTGTGGCAAGTTAATTGTGGTATAAGTTAGTTATAAATAGTAATAGTATATACAAATAACTAGATGTAGTAGGAGATCTCACAGCAACCATTTCTTTCTTCTCGAGCGAGGTCAGTGTTTCGGCTCAAATATGGTGATGATTCCGTTGCAATGGTATTTGCATATGGGATGAGTTGTATATATTTTTCCAGTCCTATTTCCTTGTTATGCTACATGCCATCCTACTAGACAGCCAGAAGTATTGTTAAGTTGTCCACAGGTCATGCACGTCTGTTAACAAGGAAAGACAAAAGATTGTTTTAGAGTGACGCTGGGGGCGCTGTTTCACTGATATTTATTTACATAGCGAATGTTATTGATTTTCTAATCTAATCTAAGCAATATCTCTTCTATAGCAATTTATCTGATGTCTCAATACAGTAACTACAGAAAAACAAAATTGCACAAGTGTACACAAAGCTCCGAAGTTGAAGAAAAACCCATTGTAAGGAGAGACAAAAAAACTGAAGTGAAGGAGAAACTACAAGAGATCATGTGATGACAGGGTAATTTTATAGCACTGATAGAGGGCACCATGTCACCATAGCATAGAACATTACTGAGCTGTTGATGTAGATAGCTTTCACCACTGTAACTAGAGTGCTGCGGATGGCAGGTACCAAGCCTAGCTTTCAACCCAACATCTTCATGTAAAACCTCAAACCGCTACAGGTAATGCTTAGTAATCACCATCATGTCATGAAAATCTCTTTATCACACACATTATTGAGAATATGTCTTTGATAGTATGATATCATTATCAATATACTATTATTATCATTATTATTAAAACTTCAATCGATAAAACACATGGCATTAAACTTGCAGTGGGATAGAGAGTGATTTTTATAAAGAAATGGTTGAAAGTCAGATGAACAGAAAGATGAATAAACAATATACTTACTCCCTGTAATAGTTGGAGGAAACAGCACATGGAAAATAAACAAACACACAATAAACATTAGCAATTCTGGTAGTTAAAAAACAATGATGCAAAGATTTTACAAGCTTGTGTCTATGATTACAGTCATTGAAGGTTTATGTACATGTTTCTTTTTCTCCTTCAATTTTTTTTAACCCTAACCCACCCACCCCACCCCCACTCCCACCCATTTCCACCCCAAATTTGAGAATGGACCCTTCCATGTAATACAAATGTTAACACACAAAGGGTGACTGATATTGTATTGCTTCATCCTATGTGTGGTCTTCACTGGCGATTATATAATTGTACTTACCCCCTGTTCATGGTCAACAGCAGAAGCAGGAAATAGCAATGGGGGGAAAATATAAAAACAATGTTATAATAACTGAAAAGACAAAAATAACGAATAGCGCCCTCATGTGATTGTATAACTAGACTATTCTTTGACAATGTTTGGTTTATCGCAACATTCATACATAAAACTTACTACATTCGGTACAAAATGCAAGGAAAATGTTATTACTGAAATGAACTAAATTGAATAGCGCCATCATCGTACCATTTACCTAAACTTTCGTTTTTATATAATATTTCTTTTATATCGATATTCATCCATACGCAAAATAGTACATTCCATAAAAATGAAAACGTTAGCGCCCTCATGTAACGCGTAGAGCGTGCTTTTGTTTTTATCATGTTTTGATTTATCTCGCCATTCATTCATCCACAAAACAAATATATTCGGTTGCTAGGATCAGGGCTGTGACCTAGGAACACGTTTGATCTACTCGAAACGTCACGTGTCCAAAACATGATACTCTCAAAATGACAATAATTTGATTTGAATTTATGTTCACGTGATTAAACGACTGGAAAGACACAATGCTCCGATAGAACTTGGTAACCTGGCAACCACACATTTAATTGCGCTTGGATTAGAGTAATAGTGATAATCTGAAAATACTTACGAAGAGCTGCAGCTGTAAGAGGTATCCAAGTAAGCATAGCAACCATTTTAAATGGAAGAGAGGAAAAACAAACGTATTTATAATTATTTCGTCAATCGAGAAACCTAATCAAATCACTCCTTATTGTAAAATTGGTGGGTGTTTTTTTCTCATTTATTTATCAAGGGAAACCTTTGATATTTTCCGAAAGAATGTCAATATTTACAACAGTGTCTGATTTATTTGATTCTTTTTTTTTTTTTACATTTTGTCATAAACTGTAATATTCTCTTTCATCAAAGCCATTGATTCACTGCAGTGTATTGTTGTGTAATAGACAAGAAGTTAATAAGTTGCTGGGCTATTAGAAACAAAATATCAAAAACAACCGACTGCGTCAACCTACAGCCGCATGCGTCCAGCCGTTTTGCATCAAACTGAAATGGACACAACAAAAGCCTGTGTTCATTTCAGACAGAGATTTCAAAATCGGCTATGGCTGACACGCCGCTATAGAAACAGTTTGTTTTCTTAATGTTATGGGTCATTTGATCCGGACAGCTCCGTGTCAACATGTTAAGACATTCTACACCTGTATGCTCTGCAAACAGTAAATAATGGAGAAAATTAAAATGTAGGTTTTACTTACGATCTGTTGACGTATCATTCAACCACCATGACGAGAACAGACATACACAAAGGGAAAAAAATGTTGTAAAAATGCGGTTAGTTCTATTTCATACCACAAAATCGCATAGTTTTGTGTTCGAAGTGTAGGACTAATCTAACCCTGTAAACACGCTGTTAGTCTTGTTTTGTAGATTTCTAAAGAGTGAATGGTGCTAATAGGATGTGAAATGTACATTTCAGTATAATTGTACATGTACTTGTGTTCATTTCCATCCCCATTCAGTCTGTTAATAGTCTTGACCCTATTTTAACCTTGTTCGTATAAACCATACAACACATGGATAATAGATTTAATCCCAACAAAGGCCAAGACAGGGTAATGACCTTGTCAATGCATGGACAGAGGCATTCAATTTGATCGGTATACTATTACCAATACCACATATGCATATGTGTGTGTGTGTGTGTGTGTGTGTGTGTGTGTGTGTGTTTATGTAAGTGTGTGTATGTATGTATGTATGTATGTATGTATGTATGTATGTATGTTTGTGTGTATGCGTATGTATGTATGTATGTATGTATGTATGTATGTATGTAATATGTATGTATGTATGTATGTATGTATGTATGTATGTATGTATGTAATGTATGTATGTATGTATGTATGTATGTATGTATGTATGTATGTATATAATATGTATGTATGTATGTATGTATGTATGTATGTATGTATGTAATGTATGTATGTATGTATGTATGTATGTATGTATGTATGTATGTATGTATGTATGTATGTATGTATGTATGTATGCATGCATGTATGTATGTAATGTATGTATGTATGTATGTATGTATGTATGTATGTATGTATGTATGTATGTATGTATGTAATATGTATGTATATATGTATCTGACAACTTAGCAACGCATTAATATATTACACATTCAATATGTTCGTAAGTGTGTGCATACATGTGTGTTTTTCTAGTTGACGAATGTCTGCGTATGTGAGTATATGTACATTACATGTAAGTACATAGAGAACTAGAAATAAAGTACACGTATTACTACAATATACTTACAGGCTGATGATGCGATGAAGATATATAGCCGCAAGTAATCGCGATGATTGATGGAATACCATGAAAGAAAGAAACATAACAAAAGTACTATTAGTTTAATTTCAAATCCTTAAAAAGTTGAAATTTGAAGAACCATAATGAATCACTAGGGATGTGTTGAATCTAACACTTATGTTCCAATACAATCTAAGTAAAATCAAGCAACCATTTTTTTTATTCGGTTCTGTTTTAATTGTTTGGTTTTTTTTGTTTGTGACCTTTCTTTTTAAGAAGTTGCTAAGTGGCCATTCCAAACGACGCCTCTTCCCTTTCGTCTAAAGTTGTTCGTGTAATTCGCATACAATACATACACATTTTTTCCGTATAAATCGGATCATTGACCAATCATTGTCTACTACTAAGTGGACTGATGTTCGAGTTTGGCGTGTGTGAACATGTCCTAGTGTGTCTCACTGCTGGAGATTTTTTTACTGCTACGTACTCCCCATTAACATCGTGTTCAAGCGTCGTAAATTCACACAACATCCAATACAGTGTGACCTTTGAACCAGGCAGGGAACTGATAATCAATTTATTGAATGCTATTCATGTCCCCATATGTCTGTTTTTTGTCATAATTCAACCACCGATACAACACTTGAGGCTATTCACGATGTTGCGCGACTAGGGGTCACAAAAGTTAATCCCTTTAACTGAGAGATGCTTGTCGTTTCAAGGGTTTTTTGTAGTGAGTAGATTTTTTTTCGACTAGGAGTATGGTTAAGAATGTACTATAGCTAAAATGATGTAGGCTTGGTGTTTCACTCATGGGACATTACTTTTTCACACACAGATAGACATATTTCAACTCTAGATCTAGACTACTACAATAACAATAACAAAGACACGATAAACACAGCAGGATCCTTTGCCCAATCACAGTGAACACTGATAAACATTGCTATTGAGTGCAGTAGGCTTCTAATGAAAACATTACACATGGACTTGATGATGATCGGATTTTAATGGCTTCAATTGTCTGTTGTTGTTTTTTCTAACTGATAATCAACATTTCAACTTGACTACTTCTACACCCCCACTGTACAGCACCTACATGTATGTAATTGTTTCTTTTGAATTAGAAGTTGTCTGATGGTCATGTCTCATGAGTGAAAGTACGTCCAGGCCTACATCATTTTAGCTGTAATATTGGCCATCTTGTACTGAAGCATTAAAGGGATCCGTTCCCCAGAGCTAAAGAATTAAGGTTAACAACGAAAACTAAATCCTGCTATCATAAAACCTATATGTTTCTAAACCAGTCCGTTAGGGCATGGATCACGTCTGGCCCATTTGGGCTGTCTTGACACCGAAACATTGTTTCCAAGGTAACGTGTAAACAATCCGGTGTTGCCCCGGGCTGGAGTATTCTTTGATTTCACTGTGTGTGGGAGATTGTTGTATCCACTACAAATAGGAATTGTTGAAGGGTTTGGCAAATCAGAGTGTGTTTGTTCAGGTTGTGTTTGTGCAAAAGAAAATCCAAAAGCCGTGTTGAGTATTTAGTGAATGAATTGTGGCAACATTGCGGATAGATGCGGCCGGTGGCAACTCGATTTTTCATAAGACATATTGTGGAGGCTGACTGTTTACAACGGACGTCGAACTTTTATTTTGATTATGTAGTAATTAAACATAACGCTCTTTACAGGAAATTTGAATTCAGCCACACAGTTTACTCAAAGAGATTGACTAAAAAAATCGATTTAAAGACCTCTGTGTAAATTTATATTAAAACAAAATTTGAAAAATTATAAGCTACATTGGAATCTAAAGATAAGCAAAGTACAATGACAATGTATATGGCGCGTTCAATTTATCAAATCATCAAAGTCATTCTTATCATGGAAATTTTTTATCTGGTTGCTATGGAAATTATTTAACTTTTGAATATTAGGCTAGTTCGATGAAATAACTTAATAAAGGTGAATTTGTGTCATGAATTTAAACATTTCATGTACTCATAAAGCTAGGAAGTGCTTCCTTCGTTCGCGAACAGCGGGATGTTTGTCGACGAGCTAGACAGACTATTGTGTTTTTATTGGGTATACTGAAATCACGGGTGGTACAATTCGACTGTAGTCAATTTTTTTCCACTACTGATCGCCTTTAGTAAGGACACAATATCAACAATATAGGTTTAGTGTGCCCAGATTTCTATTCTCTGTCTCACGTGAGGTCGTAGCCGATTTATTTATCAGTAATATATACACTACAGGCAATTTGGAGAAAATGGGGGATTTTGTAAATTTGAAAACATTATACAAGCGTCCTTAGTGCTAACTTTCTGAGTCTAGAACATACAAGCTTGGAAGTACAACATTTCAAATTACGAACACGTCGAGTTGGGTTTTTTTTCGAGATCTTTGCGATAAAAGCTAATACGAGTGCCAACCACGATTGTCTACTCAATACTAACTTAAACACTTTCAGAAACATGTTTGACATTTTATTTTATTCCATTTTGAGATTTTCCGCAATTGTAAATAAAAGAAAGCTTTCAAATGTGATGCAATGAATTCATCGTGTTGTACCAGGCTCAGATTAACCATTAAAACATTTGACCAGCTGGCTAAGCTGTTGTTACATTCTTTCTGTTCAAAATAGGGCATAGAACTTTACAAATGGAACAATTTGAAATGAATGTTATCCCAAATACAATATAAACCAGTCAAGCAGACACAGAAAGTCGTCTAACCCGACATAAATCCTACTAACATATATTGCTACATAAATTATTTTAACGTTTGGCTCAACAAAAACTCTTTCTAACATCGGTACATCTTATCGTCTAGGGCAACAACAATATAATCGTATACATTTGCTACAATTTTCTTTGCGTTAGTAGCCATTACAATGTATCCTAGCAGACCGTTGCCGAATACTAACAGTGGAACAACGCATACTTTTATCCGGTTTATATCGTACTTGGCGACGATCTGCTAAAATAAAGGCAACTCAAAGAAACTGAAGCAACTTTTGTTGTGTCAGACGATAAAATGTTGTAGTTATGGTAAGAAGATATTTGTCGCGACAAACTTTAAGTACAAAATACAAATGTACATCTAATGTTAGATTTTTGATGAGTCTGACGACATTCCCTTACGTGAAATGGCATCTATTGTACTATTCATATAACATTCAACTTTGTATAAAACTGTTAGGTAATAATAAGCTTTAGCCTAGGAACAAAATTGTTTGCTATTCCATCATTTAGTAGATTTTGGAGTATTCGCTCCAGGGTTTAGAAGATAATAAGGCTGTACAGAAAACTTGTTGTCCATGTTTAATTTCATTTTTCTTGAAATTTTACTGATTTCTTCTACACACATCATTTATTCTTTCAAGAAAGCGAAAGATGACGTGTACTCACCCCTCTGTGCCAGGAGCAGGCCTTAGCGTGGTTCTTCACCTGTTTAAACTTTCGTCTACATCGACTGCAATTTATAGGGTGGTCGCCGGCTCTGGATGGTGACGGGACCGGTAGACGTGCCAAACTACTTGCGCTGTGTGTCATTCTAGGAGGCAAACCTTCAGATCGAATACTGTCAGCAGTAAACGCACTTTGCGTCCGTATCGATCCCACCTCTCCGTTCGTTATAGCCAACGTGTTGTTGCTACTACTACTAGTTTCATAACTATCGACACTTTCATTCTCCGAGTTGTATCGTTGTTCGATGCTAGCCCTCTCAACTCTGTCAAGTTCTCTCTCCAACGCGAACCGATCAAACTTTATCTCTATTTGATGTTCTCGTATATCTTTCCTGGTTTCTATAACACTTCGAACTTTTTCGTTAGCCAACTTTCTAGCCATACACATCTTCTTCTTCTGATGGGTAAACAGCTGGCATCGGTATGTTTTAAACCCACAAGCTTCGCAAACCGCCCATCTATAATCACACCTCTCAATGTGCCCTTTCAGGTCCTTGCGGAGAATTCGAAACTTGCATCCCCGCAGAGAATGTGGGCAATTGACGTACGTCAGCCCGCAGTCCTTCTCAAGATGTCTCGGCAAGTCTTTTAATTTTGTACTTGCACCGCAACCCTGGTTGCATGCAATTTCCAACGACAGCAATCGATTCTGCAACCCGAGTGACGGTTTCTGTAGAACCTCCTTCAATGGTTCGTCGCATATAGGACAAAACCGAGAACTTTCTGAGTGTAACCGTTTACGAATACAAGCAGAGCAATAGATATGTGAACAGTTTGGGAAATTGGTAACAGGATCAACGTAAACACATCGGCAAATTGGACATATTAGATCCTTCTGGATGTGGCTAACAAAACGTTCTACTTCCAGACCCATGTTTCGTCGCTATGATAGCCAACAGACCGTTACGGTATGTCGCTGGAAAAGAAAAGAAAGAACACGAGAATACAGAAGTTAACAGGCGTTAAGAAGAGTTTTTTTTTAAAACGTATCTAGAACTCATTATGTAATACAATACATATTATCATATTGCACGAACAAATGTATCATTCCTAACCTGTACACATTGTACTAAGCAAACCACAAGATGGATGGATGCGACCAGAAGACACAGACGAAGAAAGCTGTGACAAAAGAGACAAACGAAAACGCTCACAAAGATCTTCTGTCTTCCGATCTACATTTTGTTCAGTGCCTGAGGATAGATCTAGACTATTTTCACCCTCAGTCGTTTAATATTCACTTGACACTCAGACACATCGACGTATTTCCATGCTCACCTTGAAGGCTACTATAAACGGGGTTTGTATCCGCGAGCGTCGTCGTGTTGACTGTATAAATATTTTTTCGTTTTATGTGTATGACGTCTGTGATCTTGTCCCGTTTGAGATCTGGTGGCTGATTGTTTTCGAACTGTTGTATGAGGATGTATGTGATGACAACCAATACAGAAGGTTTGCAGTTCAGTTTGTATCCGATCTGTAACATGTATGTATGTATGTATGTATGTATGTATGTATGTATGTATGTATGTATGTAAAGATGTATGGATATAAAGATGGATGAACTTGCGCCACTTCATCGTTGTTACCCTCCACCCCTCTTAATAACAAAACTGCCCCCCCCCCCCGCATTTCCTATTTGAATGGAAAAACAAATTACAAAGACTAGCGAAATTGTTTTTCAAATACCCACCAATATGAACCGTCACGGTGATACATACAATTTGAGCTCTCCTGATTGCAAACAATCATCATCCTACCGAGCAACGCAACATTACCTAACTGTTTCAAGATTTATCCGTTCATCGCTAGTTGTTATGTACTAGCATATAAATGTTTGAATATTCTAATCAGTAAAGAACATTTAATGGCATTCCGTCATTAATTCTGACGTACAGGGGAATCCATTTCCTGGAAACTTTGTTGAAATTGACAATAGTTGATATCCGTACATCTATTTTAACATGCTTAAACTGTTTGTCACCTGCAACATCGTTTCGACCTCGATGAAAATTTAATGTTTCGATTTACAGCTATAGGAATTATTAGATTTTGTGTGTTTCTGTGTTATATTTTTTATTCATGTATTTAATGGCTCTGTCTGAGCATTTGCAATATACGCTTAATTTTGGGCATGATTTGCAGTTTTATTGTTAAAACACATAGATTATATCCCATCGCACATGATTCGAGCTGATTGAAAATAACAAATTGTATCACTAGCGATATGATATAGCCATATAGCATGTACTGTCCATTTTATTTGCATTATCTACCCTATGAAATACTGCACGTGATATAATTTATGTGGGTTTTGTTTTTCATTTTCCCACTTTTAAATACTGGCGTTTTAAAGCCGATGTAAGTGTTTGTCATTTGTCGTTAATCACTGTACTCGCGTTGGCCTAAACATAAACACCGTACTTTTACTGGAAACTTTTTAGTTTGACTAGCTGAATTAACGTTCTCATATGATATCATTGAGAGTTACGTGTGTAACGTCTTCTTTTCAAGGAAATTGACAGCCTTTTATTTTTCCACCATTAGGTAGCCATTTTTGGATTCTAAAATATTTAGTCAGTGGACTGTGTTCACTAGTCTGGCTAAATATTTGTTCGTAAACACTGCATGATTTGGGTACAAACCCAATAACTTATTTGTCAATAAATTGTCAATTAAGTGAGATGTTGGATATGGTTGATCGGTGGACGATTATGCATGCGTCAACGTGTACAGCATAAATAAGACAAACATCTTATAATAACAAAAAAGTATAATTTTGATAAAAAATAAAATACTTTCAGTTTGAGATATTTGGGTCTAGTCTAATCCAGAACATTTTCTCTGGTCACCTCAGGTTATAATTATTCGTAATAAAGAAATCGCCGCATACAAATGCTTCACATGATAAGAAAAATCGAGATTTATCGAGAAGGATGTATTAGCATTATTTTACTCTACAAAATGACGTCATTCGAATACATATTTTACACCACAAATGTTGCATTTTATCAATGCATCCATTTATTCGACACATTATTGTGAGTTGAATAGTGTAAGCATTTTTCGAATGGATTTCACAAAACCTACAAGAAGAGCTATACAGTTGGGTACCTTGTCCCTGTAATAAAGAGTAGCTCAGACTCAAACCAGTGGGGTACGTACCTACTTGTACGTGTGTATACATTCCTCATAGCGTAAGGTCATGACATCAATCTAATTAGCATATTTGCATATGTCAATCAAATCTAGCCATGACTAACAAAGTATTCCTGATACATGCCTTACATATCTATGTTTGAAATATAACACAACGGAAATATCATTTTGAGAATTATTTTAGCAAAATATGATCCTCCAAAGTTCGTTTTGGCGAACAGTCGGGGACTCGTACAATCGAATCAGTGTTAGCCTTACCTCACGTAAATATTGCCAGGGTGTTAATACGCTATTTCTAATCAACGTTGGAGTGTCTTTCAAATCGCAAATGTATTTAGGGGTTTCGCCCCCGGGGCAAGGTTGGTCAGTCAACCGCCCCTACTGCAAATAGTATACATGAAATCGACATGGAAACGGACAACAAGGGTTGGTATCTTGCGTCGAAACTATGCAGTGGTTTGTGCTTGGATATCTCAATAAAGTTTGGCGTCAAATGATAGAGTGGTGAATGTCTATGAACACATTTCTCAATTACACGAGGGTGTCGTATATAAAACAGTTATACAGCATAATACTTTATACGTTTTCCTTTTCAAAAGTATATACGTAGGCAAACATCTATCGACCATCAATGGGGGCATATATTGCAGAGACATTTTAAGTACGCAGTCATGAAATACTTTGCTTTTGGTGGCAGTGTGTATAAAAGTTCGCCCTTATCATGCCGAACTGTCCAAACTGCTGCTAGGTATGTAAGGCGACATAATTCTGAAAGAGCACGAGTTGTTAGACATTTAATCACGGTTTGTTCGACAGTATCGAAGGACTCGTTTGAGTCTCCAATCATCAACTGATCTATGGGCACGACATGTGAAATTATCTCTTTCGGGTAATTAACTATCCTGGTAATAGGGGTCAGCTAGTTTTTCGGTCGAAATGGTAATAGCTTAATTGCGTAATGTTTGCAAACAAGGTATTGTCCGTACGGAATGCGTTGTGAATTTTTAATAAATTTTGAAGCTAAGCGTGTCGAAGTTGATAACAGTTACTTTTTTTTTTCTTTTTTAACTTAAAGTGCTTATGGAACATGGTTTGAAGGGGGTCGAAACTCCAACAGGTGGTTTGTATTGAGTTGTCATGCTAAGTCGTTGTGAGTCTACCGTTAACTACAGACACAAATTTGCTTTTCTGATAAAGATCGTTTTGCACACAATTAGGGGTATTGAAGCAAGTTCACATGCAAACATGAATCTGTCTCTCGTCCATAGCTCGAGTCGTCTGTACGAGCTGAAAGCCTGGGAGACACTTTTCGAGGCAGTGTGTACTGTGGTCGGCGGACTATCTAGTACTATAGCTTCAAGATCTGTTTGACGCTTGACGGACAAGTCAGGGAAACAGCGTCAGATTACGGACAGAGAAGGGAGAAATGCACGTTGCTAATACAAGTAGCATTGTCTCCATCACGCTTTGTTAACCATTGAACAATAGCATAGTAAACTGTCTCCATGTAATTCTTCACTCTACTTCGCACCCTTCTGACACCGCTAGTTACCCAGAGTTTGAAAGAACACACTACACTACTTCGTACACTGTCAAATATGTTACGCTCGCTTCTACTTTTACCTTAAACATTCACCCTTAGAACCGACAATAGACCAATGCTGTCAAGGTTATTTTCAAAATATCAAACACACCCGTGAACTTACCTTAATGAAGAGGTGCTTGCACAACGTCTCTCCTGTCACCGTGGACCGTCCGCCATATTTGTCGCGTATGACAACAATGGTTTCTATGAGTGCAAAGATCGCTCCTCAACACACTATGGTATTGCCAATGCACTGTACAGCTGATTGTGGTAGTTAGCTGGAGGGAGGATCCATTACTTGTATTAGGTACGATCAAGTACTCGGAGGCATGCCCTAGATAGTACTAGGTTAGCTGAAAGCTAAACATTTTCCACATTTTTTCCACAAAAAAAATCTTCTAATAATGCCATTAATGGAATTAATGTTATTACTGTTAATTATCTGGTTTTGTACCATTTGTACCATTACATAAAATTGAATATTAGTTAAAATTATGCATAAATGGTAAATTTATGAGTTCGTGTCGTGGTCTTTAGCCCGGAGCAAAATTTAACTTTATCTCAGTTTTCGTCTTAGGTTTAGTGTACATATGAGTGATAATGATATTTTAACCATGAAATTTTCCCGCCAACCATTTCAAATATTACTTTTGCTTTTGACAACATTTCGACGGAACTCGGCCTCTGTCTCCTATGAAGTACACACACACACACTGCTGTCAACTTGAAAATATTTTGGCTATTTAAGAGAAAACGACCACAAAATGACCAAAGAAAATTTTTGAAACGTTTTAGTAGTTTTTTGTCACCGGTCTTCCAATGCAAAGATTAATAAAAACAATATCTTAACCTATCTCGTTTCCCTCACCGTCGAGACTTTCCTAGACTCGGAGAAGTTTCATAAACTATTGGTAATATATCCTGAAAAGTGAACTAAATAAAACGTACTTACCTTTCAATGGCAAAATTCTCTGACGAAATGGTATTTAAAAGACATAGTATAGTCATACCAATAAAAGTTCGGGTCAGTCAATATTGATTCTTCTCAGAATTTACCTTGAAAAAATACTATGGTATGACAATGTTTTCTGTCAAATATAAAAACATGTCAGCTTAAAGGGATCGAATTTTATTGGTCGTTGGTGACGTCATTGTGTCTTGATGATACCAAATAACAATATATAATTGAGAGATAGTTGTCTGGTGTGTGTACCTGGCAGTCGTGGCAGCTACTCACACACATATTGTAGTTTGTTTATCGACCAGAACCTTAATCAACAAGGATGGGTTTAAGAAAAGCAAATCGATTTGTTGGGTCTCGGGACAAAATGATGTATTCAGCACCGATGTCTTTCTATTC
>NC_135553.1:13535000-13587500 GCF_964340395.1 Glandiceps talaboti
ATATCAGCTCAGACACACAGACACAGACACTTCGGACAAGCTTACTTGTCTGTGGCTCAGATCATTTTATACCATCAAACAGGTATTGTCCCAGATCTAAGTAGAAAGTCATCCAACAAATAAAAGGAGTACATTAATGCTATAATATCATGGAGCCTATTTCAAGCTTTTAAAAGCCTATATACAGCTACATCAGTCAGAACACAAAATAATACACATATCCAATATGGTAAATGTAGCGTACATGTATATAATTATGATCTGCAATCCCTCCGCTACCAGGCACCGGCTGGGTGATTTGGAACAATCTCAAAATGGCTCGGACTTAAGCTTGAGCATCGCCAATACAGAAATCGAACACAAACAGGCAGATGACCATTTTTTTATTTCATTTTTATTTTCATGTATTAAAGTGACATGTTTTGCCCTGCTTTTTTGTGTTTTGTATATTTAGTATGTGTCATTTATATTTCTGACTTTACTTTTTAAGAGCTCGGATATATTAGTATTGTAGTGATACTTATTTTACTGATTATGATGAATTCAGTGATGATAGGAATGGTCCCTCTCAAGAGTCAGCATCTATTGTGGCTATAACGTGACAGAGGTGACCGAGTATGTAAATAAGCTTAGTTTTGACTAAGGTCTGATGTTTTTCGTACTCTTGACAAAAATCCGTTTTTTTGTCACATATGAAAACCCATGGATAATATAAACGTTACTGAACTTTAGTAGCTATACCGAAGATTTCGTCTTAGCTTGCAAATGCTGTTCTAAACGATGTAGCAAGATCAGTGAGACTGATCACCAGGTTTTATGTTGAGATAAACACAGTAAAGAAAGCACACAAATGTTCCTTACACAGCGTCTGCTCTATATTTTGTTACAGTGGTATTTTATTTTTTTTATCAATAAATATATTAATTAGAATTTAATATCATTGTAACGGTATAAGAATATTTCAATGTTGAACAGAAGACACTACCAACTTGGAGAACAGAGACAGTGCCTGTTGGAAAGTTGGAAAAATCTGAACTTTCTTCACATTCCTATTTGTTATAAGTCCAATAGTAGAGGAATACTTTGTTTTGTCTCTAGCCGTGGACTACATGTGGTAAATTCCATGATGATTGGTGGCAGTGTTATGATGAGCTACGTACATGACTGCTACTCAAGAGAGTGCGTCAGATTCAGTTACTCAACTCTCTCTCTCTCTCTCTCTCTCTCTCTCTCTCTCTCTCTCTCTCTCTCTCTCTCTCTCTCTCTCTCTCTCTCTCTCTCTCTCTCTCTCTCTCTCTCTCTCTCTCTCTCTCTCTCTCTCTCTCTCTCTCTCTACTATACGCTGTAGTAAACAGTAACATATTTGGTGTACAAAATAATAATCTCCAAATGGAGTCTAATGTTATACTAACAGGTGATCCATTTTGCCTGTTGCACTGCACTGAAGCATGTGTGGTTTACCAATAGATTACCCATGGTATGTATTTCCTTAATGCATTCAGAAGTATTTGAATTTCGGATCCTTTCTTTTTTATAAATTTCTGTGAATAGAATACATAGCGGAATACTTTGTTGTCAGAATAATGGTCGAGACATACATATACACTGTGAAGAACACGAATAAAGTAGTTAACGTCTAAAAGCAGGCTATGTGTACACAAACATACATGTAAGCTATTACAGCATATAAACATTCTCTCTCTTTTTTTCAATTGAGAGAAAACTCACGTTACTATAATTATCAACTACAATCTTATTTCTAAGTTATAAATTCGTCATTTAGGGGTGAACTGAAGCAGTTACAGATGAAACTTAATTCTTTTAAGGGCTTTGAACCATTTTTTTTTAGTTCCCGTCCGACAAAATACGATTTTACTTTTAGTAAAATCTGTTTTGAACCCATAAATACAAATATTTCTGAAAACATATCGTTAAATCTATAAATGGAAGAATGTTTGCTATTAATTATAATAATACATGCATGCCACTAAAATACATTAAAGTGTTAATAAAAGAGCTGGCTTTGTATTCATACTACTACATAGTTACAATACTACATACTACTTTGAAATTTATTGTGCTATGTGAAACAATTATCAATTTTGGCCAATTTAGTCAGAAGGGGTGGAGGTCTGAGGCCTAACTAAACGAAATTTAGTTGGGTTTTTATATCCTACAATGAACTATTGATCTCGACCCTTAAGTCAAACTTTTACCAAAAGAAAACTTAAAAATTGTATATTTGGCCAACTGCACGAAGAAAATGACAATTTTATGAAACATAATCACAACAGACGCGTTATTTATATTCAACTTATTTCCAACCAAGTTGCAAACATAAAATCAGTTTGTTCGGGTCTAAGTTATTCTATGATCAGCTGGGGAGAGCGGCTTATATCTCGGCTACATATAACTGATATTTGTCGTCGGAAATGTTTAAAGACATTAAAAGTCGTTAAAATAAAGTTCATAAATTAATCGTACTTATATCTGTTGATCGGGTAAGCTTGAAATAATCCCGGACAGCACGCCGCGGCACGAATGTTTACAATCAATTGGAGGTCGGAAAACAACCGAAGAAATATAACTGCACCTGCATAGAGGTATATATTTGTCAACGCAAGCCATGGCAAATAATTGAATCAAAACATCACTGTATTGGCGTTTCCGGGGAGAAAACACCATCGGCTCCGCTCACTTCCAAACCCGAATCTTTACCCGGGGATTACGGGGACTTGAGACGAACTGTTTCCGGCCCCATGTCGGCAAGTTTTCGGCACCGTAGTCTCAAAGCGCTGATAAGACAGGACTGTTGATGTCGGCGTGGTTGCCAGGATTTGCAACGGGGGAGTTTCAGAAGTAAAGGATTTGGGTCGGCTTTTGATTGTCACGGAGTCTCCGCCCGAAAAACACTGCAAATCAAAAGAAACCGCCATCAGACTCTATTACGCTATGGTTTGGTAGGGATTATATGTAACTGTGAGTTTCCTAAGAAGAAAAACACCGATTGATAAAGTTGTCCATAAAAACACGTTGTTTTCAAATCTATCAAGTAACGCTCTTTAAATTGATTCCTTAGTTTAACGGCTATACCTTTGATAGAAAATATCCGAACTGTAAAACTTTCAAAGTCAAACTTCGAATTGGTTCTTTTTTATTTTAATTGTCACATTCACATCTTGCCAAACTACTCAGATATTTGATATTACTTGGGGCGATATTGTAACGCAACGATAAAAATAATTCATTTGACAAACATGAGCATGACTTAGTTATACAAAACAACCGGTAGAAAACAATACATTTTCTTTAAACTAATTAACCATTTATCAAACTTGACTGCTTTACATATGAATTAATTTATAGTAATTTTAATTCAGTTGCTTAAATTTTACTGTATATCATTTCAAACGTGCCCAAAATGTTTTGATCAACTTTTGTGACGTTTCACTGGACCACGGTACAACAAGAGAATCTTGCAATGTTACATTTTATTTGGAATTGCCATTTTCTACTGTGAGAATGTATGTTTCATAAAATTCAGTGTTTTTAAATTTATTTTTGTTAAACCGGTCATTTTAGACCTAAAGACTCCAGACAATTATCTCACTTCACTATTGATGTAATAAAATAAATTCTGTTGTCGAACGAATCAGGGATTTACTGTCTCTTGCCACTTTGGGGAATGACACTTCGTTTTTACATTTTACGTCTATTTTCACAACTACTTCATCACACAAAAATGTACTATAAACATTGTTCTTTTGAACATGAGAAAGCAGAAGATAAATAAATAAACTGCTTGACCGGGTTTCCTTTTTTGCTAGGAGGGGGAGGGGAAGTCACGGAGTCCTCAATTCAACGTCCTTTATACATTATACCTCCCTGTAGTTTCTGTCATCAGTTTGTTTGTTTGTTTGTTTGTTTGTTTGTTTGTTTGTTTGTTTGTTTGTTTTTTGCACATAAGTTGTTCCAATTTGTATTATTAGAACCCTTGGTTGTGGTACAAGAACTAATTATTACTATGTTTTACCAACCTGTTAAGATTTTACATTTTATGTTCGAAAAACTATCATTGGAGGTGTACATAAAATGTTTAAGATTTTCATGTATGTATCTTAGCGGAAAGAAATTCCTATTATGAACCACTATACTTTGAATTTCCATTGTTGTAAGAACTGAACACTTAAAAGGTCAAGTTGACTTTCTGACAACGGCTTAGACGGATATAGTTCCCTTTCCATTCTTTTTGTCTGACATATTTCTACTACGCCATGTCAATAATATCATGCGTGTCAAACTCTACACTAGAAACATAGACAAGGCCAAAACAACAGCGCTATCGTTGGTGCTAGGTACATCTTAAATATGCACGAACTCGTCCTAATTACCGTTAAGTATTTTACACTTTCAAGTTCACGCAAGTGTACAGGTTATCTTCGACAACGTTAGATATATGTAGAAAACGCGAGTTACCACTGTACTGTGTTTAAAACTCGCGAGTCAACAGTTTAGCCAAGTGTTATACATGTAACATGGTGAAGTAGTTTTTCTTTTCAAAATGGCGTTTAATCAAGGCAGAAATAGGCCTACATTTTTTGTTTTTACAACTGCCCGACCTAATATTGTACGAGAATAAAGAATTATGACCACTGTTATGAATATTATGCAGTTTGGAAGATTCTTAAAATCGAATATACAACATTCTCTGAAAAGGAAGAATGAAAGATTTTCAATCAAGACCCTAAACATACAGAAATGTATGTACTATTAAACTTAAATGTATAAAGTGTAAAACTCTGCGTGTGTCTGAAACTTTGTTGTATGGTACGTCAACGATCTCACGAGACATGTATGATACAAAATGTAGGTGTGATCATTGTCTTCGAGAGATGGTGTGATTTGGTTCACTTTTCGACAATTAAAAAGTTCGTTTGTACTGAAAACTAAATCCCGACAATGGAGAGTATATATTAATAAACTTAATTTTACCAGATCATCGACAGAATACACTAGCTTGGAGTCGAACGGATGACTCTATCTACGATGTAAACGTCTAAAAAATGACTATTTCATTCAACAAGGACATAAAAGCTTACTATCAGGTTCATATTAGTGTTCACTGTCTCTGTTTGATACAACCACGCAGAAACTAATAAGAAACTGCAAATTCTACACTTTAAGATAGCAAGATTGAATGAATGAACGCATACAGTTTCTTGCCACATTTTGTCTTATATACTTTCGGGCATTTCAAAACATTGGCGTCCGCGTGTCTGCGTCTCGTTGTATTACATGTACATGTATTAGTTTATTAAATGGTTTTAAATGTAGCAAGAAATTGCGATTTTACTATCTTAGAGTGTGGCATGTGCAGTTTCTTATTGTTTTCTGTAAGTGGTTGTATCAAACAGATCCTTTGAACACTAATAACATGAAACGATTGTGAATGTGAATGTGTCCAACGTCTACAAACTTATTTATTTACTCGCATTATGATTGCTTAATTTCGTTATGCTTAGTTGCCTGATTTGAAAAATAAAGATATTCCTATGTCTTACACCAATATTTTAGATAGTTTTTTAAGGATATACTTGAGTTACATATTTATAATCAGAATAACAATCTAGGAAAACTGAGATGAAAACACGAACGTTGTAAGGCTAGAACAGATTCCCTAATGTAATTTGGCATCTCCTTGCATCTGTTAATTTTAAAATAAAAACATATTGACTTGAAGAATAACAGTTTGCAAAACAACTATGTTTTTTTCAATATAATGTTATGTTGTGGGTGGATAAATCAATGTATCAAACTCCTTAATGATTTTATCATCATGAGGGACAGAGTGTAACCTTACGTTTCATTTGTTGTACTTGAAATTGAAAATACTAAGGGGTAGAGGGGGTGTAGTCGACATTCGTTCTTTATCAAGAAGCGCACAAACCTACACAATATATTTCTTTCAAATGATCGCTATCATTCAGATAAACTAGACATTCTAAGTTTTAAAAATAAGAATGTAGACAATTGGAACTTAGGACATTAGAGACAATTTTTTTGTTGAGTGTTGGGAAAGTTGTTGGGCCGGTCAGTAGTTTTTTGCATGGTAGAAATATTATGGTCTCACGTCTTAGTGCATGTTACCCTCTCCTGCGAGAAAAAATCGTGAGATGAAAACTTTTAATCAGAGAGGTATTAATTATCAGATGTCTCGAATTAGATCTGGGCAATATTATCTCACCCTAAAGAGAGATGATTCAACGACAAGGAAGGCGTCTAAAAATTGAACTTGGTTAGGCCTCAGACCACTAATAACGATATGGTCTGAGGCTAGGCCTAGGTATAATTCATAATTTTGGACCTCGCGAACTAGACACTGATCCCGCTTAACATACACGTACTGTTGAAGTATTTCCAGCATATCACGGGCTTACTTCTACGAGTTTCAACTGATTTTCCCATAACATGTTCCTCAAGTACTAATTGATGTATCGAGAAACAAGACACACCTCTCTAAGTGTGTTTTTTAAAAGCATTTTGTTTTCCTTCATCATATTGTCTAAGAATCGCATATTTCCGAATCGGGACACACGCTTTTAAAGTAACAATAGGTCATTTCTAACATTTCGAGACAGTCATTTCATCTTTTCAAACACACAAGTTTGGACCTACAGTGTCACGGTTCTTTGGTGAATAACTTACAAACTTTTATTTTACGAGAAAAGTAACTTAAGAGGGGAGGGTTGGCAAATAGAGTATGTAACTTTAACTAAATCAATTCGGCGAGAAGTATATATTGCAAACAATGCACGTTCAAAACAACACGGTGGTGCTGAAGGCAATGTAACACGACTGCATACAGAAATGTAATGTAACAAATTCGTTGCCATACGAGAAATAGAATATACTATTACATCATCCGAGATTTGTCACTTTATATTGCAATGATTCAAATAATTATATCATAAACACAAACTAATTTATAAAACCCAGAATAGATTTTTAAGAGCCACATTTATTTGTTGTTTGCGAGTCATATTGCACCCAATGCTCTTTTACGCATGTATACATTTCGCATCAATAGATAGATAGACATACAGTAGTTGTTTAAAAATTAGGCCACACCATTCTAATACTATGATTCGCCTAAACTCTCCTTCAAGAATTTGAATGTTTAGGATACCTCTGTATGTACTATATACCTTAAATGTGTAATCCCTTTTCTGGATTACTCAACTTATTTTGCATGAATATTCGAGCCATAGTACTGACTGTTCGTATTGTGAGAAAAACTATCAATTGGTTTCTTGACAAAACAATAATTGGCTCAAATTTGTCTCAATTGATGATACAAGAATTGAAGAATACAATTTGATGAAAATTACCTTTTTACGTTGAAACTTAAGCTTGTCACAACTAAGCAGCAGCCATGTGAGGTCATTTTCAGCACGGGTTCACATCATGTACACGTATTAGGATATGTTAAAAGTGGATATGCCCTCTTGGTGGCGCTCTAACATGTCGTCAAGCGACTCGGATTATTGGTCGGTCTCGAGCAAATATTACAACATGTTTGGTTCCGTAACTCGTCAAAATCCGATCCGGTTGGCATGTCTTATTTTGTACTCTAGGGATAAAGTTATCATGCTGGTTCTGTCAACATTGTAAATACAAAAACTCGAACGATTGCTTGGGCATGATCATGCATATTATTTGGAACGACGTCGTTTTGAGATTATAAGCTTACAGTTATTCAGGGAACTTACCTGTATACATTAAGAAATTGCATATAATAAAAATATTTGATTACTGTAAAGGGAATCATTACATATCCAAGTATCATAGCATAAACGAATCATAGATATATGACAAAAGTTTGGAAGCAAAAATGGAGAACTCTGGAAGAAGTTGATTGAAACTATGAATACTTGAAATAAGTCACACGTTTGTACTACCGAAATGCAGGTATTTGCGTTATTTAAAATTGTTCTTGTTTTCAATATATTCTTGGCTTTTTATGCTTTTGGTCGCCAACTTTTTCTCAGAGATTTAACTTTTGTGTTGTTGTTGTTGTTGTTGTTGTTGTATATTTCCTGTAAAGCCATCCATATACAAATGTACACAAGTCGACAAACACTTGAGTCTAATCAAAGGACCTCAACACAATTACAGTTTCTACTAGTTCATCAATAGTGATGTCAGATTACATTACAGTATTTAATTTCCTACAATAATTATGTACACTCCCAATAGATAGAACTCAAAATTTACCGACCACAAAAAAAGCGGTAACCGTTTTAATATATCAAAGAACCTCCCGCTATTTGAACCGTACCGGTCAAAGGTGAATTTGTCCCTTTATTCACTTAATTTCAGTTTGTTTGGTATCACACGGTCGGCTTTCTTTGAAGTCACAATACATTTCTTGTGTAGGAAGTTCTGTTGACATGATAAATCACGGTTAATGGTTTATTTTCATATCCAATTGCATTTCTTCCGTAACACCTGTGTGAAATTGATCATAGGTTAATACGCATGCGTGAACTTGGTGGTTCACTTGGTTCACTTTGGGTGACGCTACATAGGTGGTTTGATTTGATTTGATTTGAATTAATTCCACTTCGTTTCATTTCATTAAAAAAATAGATAGATAGGAGTAGTAGTAGTAGTAGTAGTAGTAGTAGTAGTAGTAGTAGTAGTAGTAGTAGTAGTAGTAGTATGGTCTTTCATTCTGTACACCCAAGGCCATCGGCCCAAAATACAAATGTAGTTACTTAAGTGTTGAAGACAGGATATAACTACGAATAAATCAAGTAAGTGGAAATGTTACAAATGAAATTATGATAAATTTACATAAATCTCTCTACGTAATTTCATAGCATGAAATGAAAATACAACAAGGTGTTGAAGAATATGTACATTATCTGATGAAAGTAAATTAATGTATTTATCAGGAGTTGGATATTCAAGACAGAATCTCGGTAAATACTTAGATAAACACATTGTGAGGATAAATTATTATGAAACGTTATCACGATATATTGTACTGATATCGCTTAGCAATGATATTTGACTTCAAAAAAGAAAAAAAATGATTGATTAAATTTCATAGTTATGATATATAATAATAATGACATATCAGGCAACATTCTAAGTCACATGATGATTGTCTTTCAAATTTATCACTATCTTTGATATCATTTGGTAATGTGTAATTTTTATATACAAATATAATTTATACAAATGTGATCAGCTAATATCAACACACGTTATTGTGTTTTGTCCTTTGTTTAAAATTCATTAACCGATTAACACAATACGAGTTTATAGGAATCGTAGACAGACAGACAGACAGATAGATAGACAGATAGATAGACAGACAGACAGACAGACAGACAGACAGACAGACAGACATGCATACACAGCCCTACCTACCTACCTACCTACCTACCTACGGTACGTACGTACGTACACACACACACACACACACACACATACATACATACATACATACATACATACATACATACATACATACATACATACATACATACATACATACATACATACATACATACATACATACATACATGCATGCATACATGCATACATACATACATACATACATACATGGGCAATAAAACTCTCAAAGTTCACTTACATTTCATGCAATATTGAAAACTTCCTGACAAAGAATGATGTAGATTTATTGCCTTTGCTGGACCGTAGTATCATGGTACCGTAATGTTTGTTCCGGCAGGAAACCACATTAACGAGGAAACGAACACACCTCAAATGAAAACGATATACAAGGAAATCTTGATTTGTATCCCAGGATAGTGAATAAAAATAAAACGGTATCATTTCTTTATTTAGAACAAGTACTTGGAACGACATACAAGTTATTATCATCATGTACAGGTATATATATATATAACTTCACACTTGACTGATGTACATATAGTCTGGCTCATGGGTATTGCCACCATACTAATGTACAGAGGTCACTTGAGAAGAGATTATTCACACTCTACAAACACACAATACATGAGTGACAGAAAAGGGAAGACAGGTGTTAAATATGTCAAGATATAGCCTCAATGAAATATGATGTATAGACATTCGGTGTTTGTTAGATAGTAAATACAATTTTAGATGTAAAAGTACGACTGTTTTACCATAGTAGACCCAAACATCACACCGAAACTGATGGAATTGTTGTGGACGAAACAGTCTATCTATCTATCTATCTATCTATCTATCTATCTATCTATCTATCTATCTATCTATCTATCTATCTATCTATCTATCTATCTATCTATCTATCTATCTATCACTCCTCTGTCTATCTGTCTATCTATCTGTGTGTGTCTATCTGTTTATTTGTCTGTCTGTCAGTCTGTCTACCTATCAGTTATCTGTATATCCATCCACCCATTCATCCATCCATCCATCTTCCCGAATTGAATACACACATGTATCAATAATCATAATAAATTAAATTCATCAACAAAACAATAAATAAAACAATAAATACAAGAATGAATAAATAAACAAACAAATAAATAAATAAATAAATAAATAAATAAATACATACATACATACATACATACATACATACATACATACATACATACATACATACATACATACATACATACATACATACATACCGTAAACAAAGGTTAAAAGATACTAGGTATAGTTGATCCTTACCCGTGTACATGATTCAGAATGTTTTCTTTCAAAAGAATATACAGTTTACCTACTTATATATTTAAATTATGTAGTTGTGTTAGCATTTGTGTTTGGTTCCGTGTGCTTGTGTGTCTGTCTGTGTGTGTGTATCTGTATGTATGTATGTATGTATGTATGTATGTATGTATGTGTGTGTATGTGTGTGTGTGTGTATGTGTGTGTGTGTATGTGTGTGTGTGTGTGTGTGTGTGTGTGTGTGTGTTGAGGATTACATAAGGAAGTATTATAAAGTGTTAACTGTTGCATTCATACACCTAATTTGTCAAAGAAGAGTTGGACTCATTTGAAACCCTCGTAGTTCACCACACATCACAGGAAAGAATCAAACGAAAGTTGACCAGCTTAATTTTAAATCAATGCAAATTAATTTATCACTTTTTGTCAAACAATCATTTTAATATAAACATTATATTTTCCCTTTAAAGCAAATCAAAATCTCCAATTCAAGGATATCTTAGGGTTTATATGAGAAACTAATCATTTTCGCATTATAAAATTTTGAAATTTTTATGGCCCTAATATTCGATTTATGGATTTATGTTACTGTAATAGTTATTATCGTCTACTTCTAACTGTATTGGTATTTCAACCCCCGAATTTCAAATCACACGTTGTGTGCAATAATTTAGCCTCTAGTTACTCGAAAAACATGGATGTTGCATTTCGATTTTTTTTCTATATAGGAAAAGAAATGTTTCAACAAAGATTTTGACCGAGAGTAAATTACTTATATTTTTATATGATAGAGAGTTGTGATTTCTTTTTACGAATACCACATTACAAATATTTGCGGGGAAAGTTCAAAATAGTTTATTAATATTACTAATGTTACGTTCATTGTAGGTGATCGAAATGTCAAATCACAGCTCTCTATATATTTTACTGTAAAATTCAACAAGTCCAGTATAATATGAGAAAGTTTTCCGAGAGCTACACCACAGTTTGTCGGGGGGGGGGGATAAAAAAGGACTTTATCTACTAAAACATGCTTAACGCTTGCAAACAAGGAATATATATGGCAATCCCTAAGGATAAAGTAACATTTTTATCGTACAGTTGTGGTTGTTCTCATATATGTTTCTAGAAATCGGTTTATCACCGCAGACAGTCGTGTCCATTGTCGAAAAGATATGGAGTATTTTCATCTCAATGACTAAAGTTTTCCTTAATTTGCTCAAGCATGTCAAGGGAAAGAAGGGCGGTGAAGATGTATAAGAAATGTACTCGGGGAGAACAAAATGTAAATTCTTTCCCAGGCAAGTTGACAGGACGCTATAATCGAGCGGCATCGTGCCTGTTTATCTTGACAACAAATTGACCCTCTGCAGGTGTGTTTTTTGTCTGCGTGACTTCAACTTTGATCGTGTTTATTGATTCTCCGGCTATACATGTAAACGATTTACCAACGTTAACGTCAACGAGATGTCAATTTATGGTTCAAGAGCATCATTTATCAATTATTTAAGTCCACCTACAAAGTTGAGAAGGTCTTGAATATTGTGTAGTGCCTCATAAAATTCCGCCCATGGCAAATGAAGCAAACGCATTTCACGTGTCCAATAACTTTTCGACAACTCGTAATGTAGGTTCTTTTTCCATTTTACTGAAACAGAAATGACAAATGTATGCCATGCCACACTTTGATTTGAATCGTTATGTTGAGATGCAATCCTGCTTTCTGTGTACGATAGTTAATATGTTACAGAGATCTATACACCCAGGGTCCAGTCGAGCAAAGTCTTGAACATCACAACAGTTCTTTTACACATTTATGAGACTTTGTAGATCTAAGATCTACGAAGAGAAGAGAAGAGAAGAGAAGAGAAGAGAAGAGAAGAGAAGAGAAGAGAAGAGAAGAGAAGAGAGGAGAAGAGAGGAGAGGAGAGGAGAGGAGAGGAGAGGGGACGGGAGGGGAGGGGAAGGGAGGGGAAGAGAAGAGATTGAAGAGAAGAGAAGAGAAGAGAAGAGCAGAGGAGAGCAGAGGAGACCGAACAGTACACCACAACCGCTCCAACTGGCTGTTGTATACACGTACGTTTAAGTCGAGTCCAATAAAAAACCAAATAACCAACTTTATCTGAAATCAGATGCCAAGGACTACATACATACACGTAAATTTGTTTGTGGTCAACTAATACTGTATACAGTGTCACGTAGTTTATATTAAAACTCACTAGATAATCTACATGACGTGGTATTAAAACACTCGGTGATTGTATTTCGTTCTTATCCTATCTTTTATCAAGTCTTGTTAACCCATACAACCTTGAAATATACTATCTCGACACATTTGTCCGTGTTCAACATGTGGTTTGAGCGGCAGATTGACATGAACACGATGGCCTCGCCTGCCCCTTCCATTACATGTTGCTACCAATAACTCTCGCCAACTCTCGTTGCTGGAATTTTTTAGATACTGTATATTTTCCGATATTAAATCAAGTATGACCAACAACACGGCAGATATCACATGTATGTACGCATCCTTAAAAGGAAAAGTTCAAGACTAAACGGAGACCTATTTACGTTCTAGAACTGACACATCCAAAAGTGAAAATTCGTCGATTTTTCCCACGCAAATATATAGAGGGAAAAAAGCTTTCGCGCCATTACGATTTTGAAGTCATGGTTTTGCGATCCCTTTGTTTGATATTAGATTATCTGCTAATCTTTACCGTAGTTTTTATCAGTAAAGTACACAATGTGCACATATGGTGTCTAGTCGTATACTTGACCCTATCAGGCCAAATTTAAGAATTTTATCAGGAACGTTGTAAATCAAACATGTATACTTCATCATATGATCCCAGGTTTCCAACTCCTACTGGGTGACCAAACACGATAACATTTATTGGGGTACATGAATTTCATCAATTAAATGTGTCGACTTAAAATAGGTTTGGTTTCTGTACTTGACCTCGAACAGAATCCAGTTAAACAGTGGTTGTTTTAGTGTTCAACATCATTATACTGTTACCTACGGTGGCAGGCACATTTTACGAAAAGAAACATCACCCAAAAAAAATGTTCGCAAAGTCTCAAAGATTGTCAACTAGACACAGTTAGAGACGCATTGACATTTATCAGTACGTTGTTTGTCCAAAGTGTTGTTTACAGTCATCGCAGCAGTACCTTCGACGTGAGCTGTACGTTCGTCACATAATACTGCATTTTTTTCATTTAACTAACTTTGTCAAAGCTGCTCGAACACCTTAATGTCCCACAATTTCGGTATCAACGTGTATCAGACAACATTCCAGATACTATGCCGTTCAATTGTAAATGCAAAACGAATTGATCGGTCACAAGAAACCTAAGTTTTGTAGGGAGGCTTGTTATCCCTAACACGGGTAATTTTGATACGAAAACTTTGAAGTACCCGTTGTAAATATTTCTTGCCGAGTGCAGTATATTGCGCCCGTTGCTCTTTTTGGAAAAATACAATCCATAACACCAAAGTAAAGCATTTTCTGTATGTACCACAATCGTTTATAGCATCCATATCAAGTGTAAAAGTATACTGTTTCATTTACTAATTGACCACATAAGAAAGGCCACGTGCAAGGCTTGTAAATAAACCAACTGAAAAAGTTTACTTTTACACTTGCTATGGCTGTTATAAATGTGTGAAGCACATAGAGAAAGTGTTTTAATTCAGTGTTACCTGTATAAACACGTTAAATAGATTTGAAAGCTGGTTAATCGGAAGAGGAAACGTTAACTAGGTACATTTTGTATTTTTATATTTTGAGGGAAATTTGGTATTACCTATTGTTAAAATCAGAGATGTGTCATGATATGGTCACCAGGAGAGTAGTTTTATTGCAGTCGACAATAGTCTCTGGGGCAAAGTTTGGAGATTACAGACTGAGACTTAGGTGAATTATTTCATTATCAATTGCGAAATACAATGCATTATTCTGGGTGACAGTTCACAGGGGAAAAAAGTTGTTTCAGTTCACAGGAAAAAAAGTTGTTTTTTTTCAAACATACTACCATCATAGCTTAGCATCATAGTCAAAACCAGTCAACGGTTATTCCAATTGGCATGTTTGCATTTTGGGGAGTACCTCAAGTGTTGTTCGAATTTGTTTAGCAAAACTGACTTTTCAAACGTAAGTAGGACGTTAAAGATCCCTGGTGTGAACGAATGCCACCATGTCCAAGTGTAAGTTCAGGTTTATAGGTAGATAATGGGATCTTAATTGTTTGGTTTGACATTGAAGTTAATACCGGAATACGTGTTATGAGAAATATGTTAACTACTGTAACAGTGATGCTGTTTGCTTACGGAAACTATTGTTTGTTTTTATTTGGATTATTTACGTATTTCACACTTGTTCATTTGTTGATAGTGTCAACTTGGTCTCAACCTTGTCAGTAGTTCAATGGTTCCTCAGACAACCAAGTACCCATTTTGCTACTTTGGGTATGTGGTGTAAGTCATGGTTTTGTCAGATAGATATATTCGACGTAGCATTTTGATTTTCACGTTACATATGTCATATTTGTCGACATGACAGTGCTATAATACAGCAATTTGTACACGGTCAATTTCATGGGTTCAATTACAATCTGCAAAACGGTTTCTTAAAGCCAAAGTCAAAACAATTACAAGTTAAAATATATGACAAGATTAGTGTCATATCACAGGTGTCTGTTATTAACCTTTGCTGTATATATATAAATACACCTCTCATACCCGCTACCAGGGTGAGTGTTAATAGTTTTCATATCTTTAGGTGAACAGTAGCGGCATGTCGTTTGCTGTATCATCTTCAAACAAATACTGTACTTAACATTGGCATTCAATATATTCGACTGGGTTGATATGAGAGAGAGAAAGAGAGAGAAACAGAGAGAGGTTGAGACAGACAGACAGACAGACAGACGGACGGACGGACGGACGGGCGGGCGGGCGGGCGGGCGGGCGGACGGACGGACGGACGGACGGACGGACGGACGGACGGACGGACGGACAGACAGACAGACAGACAGACAGACAGACAGACAGACAGACAGACAGACAGACAGACAGACAGACAGACAGACAGACAGACAGACAGACAGACAGACGGACGGAGGGAGGGAGAATAAGAATAAAGGGGAAGGAGGTAAGGTGCTTTGCAATGTGTAACTGTTGGAAACAACGGAACAACGTCGACTACGGGATCTGACAATATCTGCGATAACATTTATCGACAAAAGTTCATACTAAGATACAAATCTACGTGCATTAAGGCTCTTTATTCGATAAAACGTTAGATTACTATTTGTTGTTCTGCAGATAGAACTAAATGACAACCCAGTTTACAGTCTACAGGTGTGATATATTATTCTTATTTGGAACAATTAAGACCTACTTCTGGTTAATTTACATCTGGACAAATGTTGATTTTTCTCGTATTATCCTGGTTACTTTGAAGATTGGCTGGTCCGAACAAATTGTCGATACCAGGTGAAATATGACTTAGCTGGTGGGAAACCATTGACCTATTCATTTGTAATTTTTGTATTAAGTTTGGCGAATTCCACAGTTGTGAGTTGAATGCCGGGGGAGCTATGGCCAACCACTTCAGGGATTTTATCACAAGTGCCGCCTCAACAGGGGATATATAAATACGAAGGTATCGCTAGAAGTGAGCAGGTTTGCCCTCTTTCACCCCTTGGCTATTTCTCTGTGACCTGACGTGATCGGCCATTACTTATTACCGGTTATAAAACCCACATTCATCATTGTCGGGCATTGTTTCAGCGGTTTTGGTGATTTGGACCACTAACACCTGTGAGTGTGCTACTCACAAAGGTTATTTCAAGCTACCTGTGACCCTTAACCTCGACTTTTAGCGTTGACAAATGCTAACTTCACAATTCAGTCACCGGTGTACAGTGATGTTATGAGTCATTTGAGTACCGTAACTTCATTCGCGATGTAAACTTCAATCAGTAAAATGATCCACTAGTTCAGTATACGTACATGTACTTTAAGCTTGTGGTTTGTGTCCCAGACTGAAAAGTCAGCCTCTCAATTACTTTCTGAACTTCAAAACAAAATATCTGAATGATTGTTCGCTGGAAAATGTATTCGCTTTAAATATGTAAAGTTATTCATAGATGAATTTGAAAACGAGCTTGCAAAATTTTCTTTTGAAAGGTCTGCGCTGAAGACAACGGCTTGGATGATGCATGACGATGTTAATTCTTATACTGAATGCATCACCGTACGAAAACAAGTCGTCAAAAATATGAGACCTTACAACTTCAACCCTCATATTGATGCATTTAATTTCCTTAAATCCTAACACCATTTTCCAGAATGCCTCCAAGTGTCCAAGTTGGGTCTTTTTTTCATTTCAACGACCTCTTTGCTTATTACAATGATGGTTCAAGTAGAGCG
This sequence comes from Glandiceps talaboti, assembly GCF_964340395.1. Lineage (NCBI taxonomy): Eukaryota > Metazoa > Hemichordata > Enteropneusta > Spengelidae > Glandiceps > Glandiceps talaboti. Next base: position 13,552,159 of record NC_135553.1, read on the forward strand.
TTATCCTAGTGTAAACCTAGGGATAACTGTCCCCAATAAATTACCACTTTGACAGTACATCGCCAAAATGCTGTGATATTTACGTTGTCGGTGCCCCCGAGTCATCTAATATTGGTCTCACATCATACCACAGTATGCCATGTTAGGTTACCAGCCGAGGAATGTCAAACTATATTGAAGTAATCCACTCCCAACAACTTGTTGTAACATATATAGCGATATTAATTCCGACAATTATGTGTTCTTTTTTTTTGCCCCTCATAAATTTGAATAGTATTCATGTTCAGACTACTTTTAGGGATTTTCTAGTGTTTAGTGGCAAAAGTCGCCGGTGAAGCACACATATTTGTGAAGCTTATTAGCGCGACCGAGATGTGGCTCAAGGTTGTGTGGAAGAATTTATGTGTAACTCAAAGTTAATAAAGTTGTTGACAGGTGTAAAAAGGTAATATCCAATTGTGTAAGGTTGGTACGAATTGGAAAATAAATCATGAACACATGTCACTGATGTATTGGAAGTTGGTCACGATGACATTATGTTAAATATCACTATTTGGATTAACATTATCAGTTTAACTACAAATTAAAGTATGTACATTCTTTAATTTGTTATAAATATAAAGAATTTTGGTGTTTGAGACACGCATATAAATATGTTCAATTCAAAGGTACTGTATTTCGAGAAAAAAACAACAAAATTTTAGATTTTTTTTTTCAAAATGACCAGCAAAGGGTTTTACTTATTAGAACTTTCAAAGTATGAATAAACACATTGATACGCTTTAGACACGACAGCTAATGTTTGGGATCAATTATTCAACATGTTAGTATGTTTTGTCGTTTCCGATGTCAACACGTTTTTATTTGACTTTTAGTCTGACAAATATATACTTCTTGTGTAAACATTAACAATGATCCCTTACATTAATGCTCTGTTACGCACGTGAAGCTAATGATGAGTAGATAGATAAAAAAGACTTGAAAATTTTGAAACCCTATGGTCATGTTAGGTGTTATTTAGAACAGGGGATAGTTTGATATTGTATTTTTCTTGTACCTTTAAATTCTCAGAGAGGCAGTTGAAAATACTCCAGGGAACAAAAAACCCGGTCCTCTCTGAAAGACTAGTCATGTAGTTGATTGAATTGGACGTTGCAAGGAGTATCTCAGAAGCTAAACGTAGTCAGTATTATGCACATACCGAGGAAATATTCGTTGATTTAAAAATTAAAAAAGTACTTCTGATTAAAATGATAAATATACAAATCGTACACGTCAGTCCACTCAACTGTAAAAGATCGACAGTTTTGAAAGATGGATATGTATAGTTATATATCACCGTGCAGGGTATGAAAATCATGTTGTTCTTGCTCACCCAGGTAAAAATAAAAAATTTTGTGAGAAATATGCCAAAATTCCGAGATATGACATTTTTGGATCGTAGGATTACCACCGTTAAATAAAAAATAAAATATATCCAACACCTTACGGTTTTTGTTTTATTTGGACTTCCATCGTGAGAAATGACATCAAAATATGTCAAAGTCCAATATAAACTTCTTCATATTTCCGTTGTTGCAAAATAAAAAAATACTAATTGTCAAGTTGGTGTCAAATTTGAATACGGGATCAGAGGTTACAGACACCAGATGTGGCATTGGTGGGAAATACACTGATATGGGTAGACAAAGTATGCACTGATACATGTTCTCAACCGAATTTACGGCTTTACAACCGTTTAATCACATGCACAAACTTCAAGTTGACATTGTATTGGAAAATAACACATTTTGATGTGTCTTACCTCAAGTACATTCAACTAACGAAGGTTAAATGTTCGAACAATCTCAAAGTTGAGAAAAAAATCTATATTCCTGAGAAAATTCACGAATTTGAAGGTTGGTTCCAAGATAATTCGTGACATCAAATGGCCAAGTCATTTCCTCATATTGGATCGAGTGTATATTAGAAAATGACTTGGCCACTTGATGTCACGCATTCTAGATCCAGTGTGCAAGTTAGGCAATGACCTTACTGACCAATACCTCGTATTCAAGTATACTTGATATCACTTGTACATGTCAATGCTTTGTGTTTCCCTTTTCTAATGTGTTTGCTTGTCAGTCTGTCCGTCAGGTTTTCAACCAGGAGACTATTTACGGTCATGTTGATCTTTCAAAAACGCTTCTTCCATTCAAAACCAGAAAACACGAATTCGTTGCGTGTCTGTGTTTCACTGTTTTCGTGTGATTTATCAGTATCATAGTTGTTCGATGACTTACCTGTTCTGTTGTGCCTGTGCAGCAATCAACCTAAAACACTAGACTAGTGTCCGAACATGAAAAAGTATACAACTTTTTTAAATTGTAGTTTATGAACCGCGACAAGTGACCCGACATCCCCAAAGTTGTCCCAGGCCTTCCTCATGCCAAGTCCTTAGAGCCGTCGTCCAACATTTCGCTGGTCAGGTTAGTAGTACATGTGGGTTACTCCAGGCAAGAAATATGTTGATTGTTGTGTTTGAAAGAATCTACTCATGAACAGCGCGAACTTGCAATAACCAAAGTTTCAGTGATTGGAATTTTACCTTTTACCAGTACTAATCACATTCTTCGAGGCGCTCGCCGTGTCCTTATATCTTTGAACGTGCTTCATATTTACTTTACAAAAAAATTTGTCTAAAATCCCCCCCCCCCCTTCAGATTTTTTTTGAAAATATTCACAGATGAAACTTCTGATTCTTCCGAGAGACGTTGTGACTTCGAAAATTGCTTTCCGCCTTCGGTGTCTAACTCCACAAATACAACTTCTGGCGGGGCGAACTTCTTACCTTGTCCCACCGGTCTTATCTAAGACTTCTAAACGAAAATAATGATCGCAAAATTTAGTAGTAAGTATAAAAGAATTGTCTCGAAATATTGAAATGAAGTTCACAGACGTCGTTTCGTTTCGAATCATTACGTAAGTTTTGTTTAAATTTATTTTTCTTGTTTCTTTTAAATGTTGGGAGTTTTTTGTCCACAGTTTATAAATCATTTCTATATTAAAATACGCACGGTGTGTCGCACTCAGACTGACAGAATTCCTAACCCACTCTTAGGCGGATCGAAACAAGGCCGTGGCCTCATCAAGTAAACGGTCCTTGTCGGTGCAAGGTGTCGATACATTACGATGTCCGTGGTTCCATGATCTCATGCCATAATTAGTCACAATCTGCATAGTTTTGGAGCGGTAAGTCTGGTATCTCGTTACATTACCGCTCGGGCATTGCCGTACCTACTACAGAGGAACGATCACAACGAATCGTTAAGGTTTATCAACTTGTTACAGTGCGGGGTGGATTTGCGAGTGTTTATCTTATTTTTTTTACAGACATGTTACAGTATAGTGTGGGTCCTCTTCAAGATATATGGACTGATCAGAACTACCCCATAATCAATCGACAGCACAGAGTCCCACTGTACTGACTTTGAAATAAAAGATTGACGAATTATTTCAAGTGCTTTTCAAAATACATTGTTTTAGAGGAAAACATACGCCAGTCAAAATATATTGGTGATAAAATCAAGAGTCTTGTCGTAAAGCATCGCTAACCAACACAAGCACTGCTTTTATCAACTTTACTGTTCCATTTACTTCGTCCTAGACTGGCAATCCGAAAATGTTTATTGGAGTGTGTCTCACTGTCTGTCCGGTCTCACAATGCCTGTTTGTCTGCCTGTCCGTCCGTTCTCTCTCTCTCTCTCCTCTCTCTCTCTCTCTCTCTCTCTCTCTCTCTCTCTCTCTCTCTCTCTCTCTCTCTCTCTCTCTCTCTCTCTCTCTCTCTCTCTCTCTCTCTCTCTCTCTCTCTCTCTCTCTCTCTCTCGTGTGCCTATCACAATCAGTGTCATCCTTACTGTGTGCGTGGTCAGTATGTGCTGCCAATCACTGAGCGATCCCTTCCTTTCTGTGCTTTTCTAAATTTAATTTTCTATCCCCACTTCTTTGTCAATATGTCTGTCTAGTTGTACGGTCTGTCAGTTTGACTCCACATTTCTCTCTCCCCCTTCTCTCTACCTATCTGTTTGTGTTACTCTCTATCTCTCACTCTGTGTCCCTAGCTTGCTGCTCCCAAATTCTGCCTTTTTCTGTCCATGTCTGCCTCTCGCTCCCTCGCTGCCAGTCTGTCTGTCTGTCTGTCTCTCTCTCTCTCTCTCTCTCTCTCTCTCTCTCTCTCTCTCTCTCTCTCTCTCTCTCTCTCTCTCTCTCTCTCTCTCTCTCTCTCTCTCTCTCTCTCTCTCTCTCTCTCTCTCTCTCTCTCTCTCTCCCCGCGCGCCTGTCAGATATAAGTTGTGTCGTAATAATTCGTACCAAGTCAACTCAAATAACAATATAATAACGTACGCTCAGTGAATTGGACTTACACATAATAATATTAAAAAAATGATTTCGTAATTATTTCTTTACAAGAGAAGTCTTTATTGTCAAATGTAGCACAAAGAAGTTTGTATCACATGAAAAAAAATGTTTCGTTTATTCTTGAATTCCTATTGTTAAAGACTTTCACCAAAGCCACATAATCTAATGACATTTGCTAGCTTTTACTGAAATTACAAAACAATACCTTTACTTATTTGGACGAGACGACCATAATTAAAGATTAACAATCGACTATGCTGGTGCTTCTAAAAATCCCCCATTTGCAGTGACATGTACGGACCACATGTGCTATATATATATATATATATATATATATACATACGTGTGATCCGTGCACGTGAAGGGAGCCATGGAACACTTTACAAACACATGCTGTATATGTTCAACGCGTACATAGCACGTAATTCAAATGTTACCATGAAAGTTTTGATAATTGTCGATCCTACTTCGTCTAACATTCAACATACACACACAAAATGCACAGCTTTATCATTAATTTAAAAAAAATATCCACCAGTTTTCAAAGTATTCGACAATATTTATAAGCTTACCACGCCATATAATCAAGATATACAAACTCGACAATTAACAAAATTTGTAACAATGAGTACAAATGAATGAATGAACAATGTGTTGATCATCCGACAGTCGTGTTCATACGCCAAGTTGTAACCAATGCAGTGACATGGGGAGCTACAGATATTAAATATCCGAATGGCTTCTGTTTGAAATTCTATCAGTCACCAATAAGAACAAACATTTTATCTGGTCAAGAATTGAGTCATACAGACATCTTCGTGGAGATAAAGCAATAACGAACTAATCTATTGTTCTAGTGTTGTTGAACAGCAAACTATACATATATCAAAAAAGTACATAACAATGTCAACTTTCGACATGTATTGGGTCACCGGCGAATCTTTATGTCTATATTATCGTGCTGGGAACTTTGAAAAAAAAGTGAAGTATGTATACATCACTATTACACATAATTATATTTTTTCACCATTATATATACTCCTGGTGGTACTGAAAGAAATCGTCATGTTAAAAAAACAAATGGCATGGGAGGCAGTATGTTGTGTGCTCTGTCTGTACGCCCCTAAAACTTTTCAATTTTTGCACTTTCACCAGAAAAAAAAATTGCAGGCCGTTCATTTATGTTGACCTTGAGAAGAGGAATAAAATACAGCATACTTGATGTGAAATACATAGACGTCTTCTTTTGAACATAAACGAAAAGATTTTAACACTCATGACCTTAATTTCATATTGGACCAAAAAAGTTCAGAATGTATTTTCCGTGTAGTTTGATTTTTATGGCAAATTTAAATGTACCCGGCGTGATTTCTTCCTGGCGGTTTAAGTCAAGCCATGTAACTGCTTTGAAGGTTTTCCCCCAATTTTAGAAGCTGGGTTGTGGTCTCCTTGTAAATTGATATAACTGTGACTACTCTATCTCAATAGCTGCCTTTTAACTTGTACACTCTTTATTAGCTGCCTTGTCTTCAATATTCGAAATTCTACAGAATGACTGTATCATCAAGCTGGGCTACATTTTCTGATCCATAAAACGGAGGCAAAAAATATTGTATGAAAAAAAAATGTCAAGACTTTCCATCCCAGATCTAGAGTAAGGTTAAATGCGAATACTGTTGTTTTATAATTGATATTTACAAGAATGCATCGTTTTGAAACGTTGAGTATGTGTGGTGAAATTCAGGATAGCAGCTGATTCTAACATTTACTTCAACAAATTAATAACCGCTCCTGACATAACTGATAAAGCAATTTGAAATTGAAATGTTTCAAACAAAACAACAATACACTACGTTGTGTGTCGTGGACTCACATCGTTTAAAAACCCTTTAAATAATAATAATAATAAAACTTCGGGTTATAGCAAACATATATACACATTCATATCGGTATAAACTCCTCTACTGACACTGGCAGCCACCGACAACCCATCCCACCCCACCCCACCCCGACCCTCAAAGTCCCCCGTTATTGTCGAAAGAAAGTTCATTCGGGAGGGTTAAACTAGCTCGTTAAAAGTATACCCACTCAACGTTTAGAAAGTGCGTATATTTTGTACAAAAATCACTATGTTTTGGCAACAGAGAGTGTTTATAAAACCGAACTATGAAGATGCAATATTGTGTTTGCACGCCGTGCGGCTAGTGTGTGGTAATGCAGACGAGTCATCAGTCCGATGTGTTGCTACTACCTATAGCACTTAGTTCACGATGATACGTATCCGGTATTCAACCTAACACGCTGTAACTTATCTTAATTCTTACAATATCCAATAAACATCCAACCCAGCCACCCACGCCATTGTCAACTTCTTAATGTGTCCAAACTAACTTACTAGTAAAGTTATAATTAACATGTTGCCTATAAGCCCAGGATTTATTGTCGTGTACTGAAACGAAGGCACTACACAATTGGACCTTGCAAACGAACAAGTACTCATGTTTGATACTATTGTAAGCCACGCCACTTCAGCTGGGATTGAAGTCTGTCGTGGTAGTAAAACTGATTCACACATGAACTTAACTATCTTGAGGTTATGAGCCTCGTTATCAGGACATAAAATATACAGCACACATTGAACGAAAGCATGTCGGTCACTGTCTAGTATCTGTGTATGCTTGCAATGACTGTTTCGCTATACAGTTAATAAAGTCACTCTCTTGGCAGAAAAGAAACTGACGAAATTGTCAAAATGTCATATTCAAAGTGCACTCACAAATAACTGCAAACTCGGCATATGACGAGAACTGAGGAGGACTGTTCGTAGTGTTGTTGTTCATTCAAAGTTAGCCAACAGTATAAACAGGCTATAAAGAGACCACGATATTTTTACCTTGAAATGTTTGCGGAAGTGAACCTTTCACCATGACATATCGTGTTTGTGCAAGATAACACACACACACCGAGGTTTTTTAAAAGAATGTTTTGCGATATGGCAACTTCGCATGAAATAGTCCGAACCCCCCGACGTATGTGATGATCTGTGGTATTCATAGTCGTGTTTTGCTGTCTCCATGATTACTAGTACAAGTAGAACACTTACGTGTAACAGTGGTTGCACACATTATCTGTCACACGTGGTTGTCGTGAACCGACTCGACGGAGGCAACGTTGATTTCTTGGTCGCTCGACGACAGATCTCCACTCCCGCTGAAATCGTCATCATTATATATATCCATAAGATCACTGAAGTCAGGAGTATTGCAGGACGGGTGAAGAATGCCGTTCTTTTTAACGGGTGAGTTTGGTTCTTTGAAGAAACTCTTCGGAAGATTCCTATTCTGCCATGGAATGACGTTGTCATGTCTCTTCAGCTCTCGTTTAAGTCTTTTGATTTTCTTGCAATGATTCGTGCTAACAATCCGACTCTCGGCGACATGTTTCCCGATTGCAAAGTCAAATAATTCGTTTAGGGGTCCGATGCTTTTTGACTTCCCTTTTAAATCGACGTAATCAGTGTTCACAACGACTGTACGTTTCTTCTTTCTATCGTCATCTTTGGCCCGAGACCGTGGTTTCAGTTCGTCTGACAACGGGTCACCCGCCTGTGCGATTTTTAGCAAATCGGCGTAGTAAAGTTCACGTCCTGATTTACCTGTTGAAAACCTATCCTCGTAGATATTGCACGAGTCGTCGCTGTCCTTTTTGCGGCCAAAGTATTTCTGGATATCGGTATTCACCATTTCCGCGAACGACAACAGTTGTTTGGTGACGTTCTGTTCGACGTCCCCGACCGGTTCGCCGCCATCTGACTCGTCGTAGTCTTCAATGTCTTCAATGTCGGTCTCCTCTTCGCTCTCATCATGGCTCCATTGATCCATCTGCTGTTGATGGGGGTGGTGAAACCGCTTCAAGTACAGTGGATTCTGTGTTATACACTCTGTCATGTTTACCGGTGGTCGTCCGAAACGCCTCAGCAAGTGTTCATACCCGTGTTATCATACACGCAAGTTGACACACCTTTATATTTGTGGTTCGTTTATAGATGCACGCACGGCCGGCTGCTTATACACACTGGCACGTTATAGCCGTGGTATGGCGTGGTTTGAGCAAGACTGGTTGCTGTTCCTAACGCTGTCAAAATCACAATGGAGTATGTATTTACGGACCGCTCGATCTAACACAGCACTCAAATGAACAACTATGATAATTTATCACTTCGCTTGATACCAGTTTAAACTCTCAACGACCATTGGCTAGCAACGACAGTCCTCAAAATTCATCAAACCTCTGCCAATCACGGGACTGTGACCTCACCGCTGCAGTTGACCCTAGAATGATAAAGTAGGCAGAATTTAGTGTTTGATAAACAATATAAAGTGACCGCCCCAACTTCTACAGCAGCTCACCGACATAACGTTATAAGCTTAGGAACCGAAGTTCGTTCTCACGGTACCCTTACATATCACAGACTATAGTACTTGTCCCGCTGTTGTTTTAAGAAGATAAAAGAAAACTAGTTCAATCTACATGTACAAATGAAACGCATAAGCCTATAGCCCAATGAAATAGACATTCTAGCTAAAGACATTTACAATGTAAACAGCTGAATATTTACGATTCCATTGATATTACACTTAATGTGTCATTTCAATGAGTGAAAATCACATGTTATATTTTTCGACAGTTGCCCAAAAATAGCTATTGAATTCTCGTAGCCAACAATTACTATTTTCTACGTTCCGGGGTCATACTACAGGACTATGCTGGTGTCATATTTTCAAGAGGGCGATAACTCAAGTTTTGCCGCTACATGCATTGCCTTCCTCATCTCCCTTATCAAAAACGATACGTTTACAAACTTTGACACATAATATAAACACTAGTCATATTTTTATTATCGCATGTCAATATTTGGTGTACATAATTATAACTCGTATCATCACTGAGTTTTATAACTCCAAATTGAAATCATTGCGTTCAAATTTAGAGATATTTTTTTTCTGAAGTGTACACTCACTTCAACTTAAAGAGATACTAAAATAGTTTTACGTTGTTTTAAATCCACTACATGAACACTTCCGTGACGAGTTGATGTGTTCTGAAGTAACGGTGACGACAGTCACTACGATCGATCGATCAACGCATGCGCAAATGTGATCATTTCGCGTCACAACATTCTCAACCGCGAATGTGTTGTGTTGAAATTACTTTCCTCTTGTCAATAGAGTTATAACTGCAGGAGGGAGCACATCCAAATTTATAGACGGTACACGTGTTGCAGCTTCACGATAAACTACTATTTTTCTGTGTTTTATTGTTAGAATATATATATGTATATATATATATATATGTGTGTGTGTGTGTGTGTGTGGGTGTGTGTGTGTGTGTAACACAATATCAATCAAGATACTGAGGAGTAGTTATAGTGTTTCACGCTGTTGAGATCAGTGTGAAACACTCTCACGACTCCTCAGTATCTCGCTTGACATTGTCATTTATACCGGTCTATATATGTATTGAGCACTGTTTACTCTGGCATAGATATTTCATGTAATGAGTTTATACATACATACATACATACATACATACATACATACATACATACATACATACATACATACATACATACATACATACATACATACATACATACATACATACATACACGCATAAATGTATATATCACACAGACGGGTTTTGAAAAGAAAATGTGTAATTCTTAGAGTTACGATTGATATTTTTGTCTGTGTAAACTTCCAAAAGTCAAATTATCATAATGAATACGTAAAACACTGCATGCGCTGGTAGTAACTTCGAATTCGAGCACGTTGGACAATGGGCGTGACATCCAGGGTTTATAGACAATGTTTACAGTTGGTAATAGATCAGATTAGAATTGTACATTTTTTTTTTAATACTTCAATATCTAACATATAAACATAGTTTAGTAGTGTGAAGCTGAAACACATTATGTTAAGTGTGTATAAACTTGGATAATTTGTAACAAATATATAAGGTTACTGGATTGTATTGTGGGCAGTTTGAAGGGTATACCAGTAGAATAATACAGCATGTTTGTGATTAAATCCCATAAATTTCAATCCAAATGACACTGAAACTACAACATCTCTACAACGCTACAACATATGCTAAACATATGTTTGGTTATCCTCAACAAGTGTTATGTAAACCGACCATGCTAGAGCCGAAAGCCCGTACTCGTGTCGCTCGAAAGAAAACAGTAAACGTTATGGATGTTACCATCTACTAACACGAATCATGTCTGCCGTTGTGCATATATAGGTGTTGTATACACCGTCCTCGTCTGAAATATACGATGACGGATAACACCAGACTAAACACATTCCTGATACGCACATCTGGTTCACATATCTTTTATTTTTTTCGGATAAAAAGTACATTTTTGGCAAGTGCATACATATTTAGGCCTAACAAAAAAAAATTGTGCAGTTCGGCTAGTTATGTTTTCCGTTGTTTTCCATATGGTCTCTGTGTTATTGGTTTCTTCCCATCAGATCTATAGCCATTACAGATTGGAAGAACAGTTTTATATTATCTTTTTTAAGTTGATGACAATTTCCACATCCACTATTTCTGGTGAGACTTCACAATTTTTGTGATTTTATTATTTTTTTTCTCGAATGCGTAAAAAGAATGTTCAGGGTCGGCGTGGAAAAACTAGGTGGGGGTCGGGTAACCGGAACCAAAGAATTTTTGTCTGAGGCCTTAGTACTCTTTATCTTTGACTGATAGTTCTATTTATGACAAACACAGGCAGATTTTATATACTGTATGTGTTATCTCTTTCAGTCAGTCTGTATGTATGTATGTATGTATGTATGTATGTATGTATGTATGTATGTATGTATGCGTGTGTGTATGTATGTATGTATGTATGTATGTATGTATGTATGTATGTATGTATGTATGTATGTATGTATGCGTGTGTGTATGTATGTATGTATGTATGCGTGTGTGTATGTATGTATGTATGTATGTATGTATGTATGTATGTATGTATGTATGCGTGTGTGTATGTATGTATGTATGTATGTATGTATGTATGTATGTATGTATGTATGCGTGTGTGTATGTATGTATGTATGTATGTACTAATGTATGTATGTATGTATGTATGTATGTATGTATGTATGTATGTATGTATGTCAGCCGTTAATATTTTCTATTGAAAAGACCGACAGTTGTCATGATTAAATGTCAGGTTATCAATTAGTACAGAAATTATGTTTCTATTCATTACAGAACTCGTATAAATCAAAGGGTAAACTTTGTCAAAGTAAATGCCATGAGAACATTTTCACAGTGTGTAATGTACATGTATGCAAAGTGCCTATGAGCAGAGGGCTAGTCGTTGAACGTATACTCGAGATAGCTAATTAATGGGCGAGAAATAAACAAATTAACGGTATAATTATCATTAATACGCTGATTAAAACCAGGTTATCATAAGTTCAAAGTTTGTTATGTTGGAGGACGGGCCACTTTAACACTTAGCACAGGTGTAAATACAAACAGATATGAATATCGTGCAATAAAGCCACTCTGGGTGTCATTTGCCAAACCGTGTATATGTTAACTGCGTCGAGGCTCATTGACAATTGATTAGAAACGCGTTTAATGCCACTTTCCTAGACATAGTTGCTATGTCAACGAGTGAGATGAACACACAACTAAATCGGTTTACTATTATCTCTTTTTTGAAATTGTTAGTTTTAAAACCCGTTATCAATTTCAGTCTTTATTTCATTTGTGTCATTACCGTGAAATGAGGTCTTAATTGACCAAACATTATAATCTCGGTGAAGCCTTTTCTGGAATAACGAGCAGTTGTCTAAATTTCCAAGCTTTCGCAGCCGAGTTCGTTGACAGGTATAATTGATTAAATCATAGTGCCAGAGAGGCTCGTTTTGTGTTCTGCACAGTAAGCTTGGTATCAATAGATTTGGGTTTGTACATGCTATGTCAGTGTATCATCGTCCTTTTCCACAGTCATCGGGGAAGAAGGGAGGGAGGGAGGAAGGAATGGGGAAGGGGGAGGAGAAGAGAAAGTATGGTGGCTGACGTCAGATGGAGACAGACGGACGGACGGACGGACGGAAAACAGACAAGACAGACAGACAGACAGACAGACAGACAGACAGACAGACAGACAGACAGACAGACAGACAAAAGGGGACAGAGGGGTTAAAGAATAAGATAGACAAGCTGTGAGACAGAAATAGACAGAAGTAGGGAGAGGGGAGACACACTCAACAGGGAGAGATAGAGAGAGCAAGAGGGTGTTTAATTTCGATCCCTGTGCAGAGTGATGTTATGAAATCTCATGGAAATAATAGGTAGAATTATTATCGTCATGCAATCTCATTTTCCGCTGCTTTAGAAAAAGGTTTAAGATTCCAAATAAACTTCATAATGGATGGACGACATAAGGTTGAAAAACGAATCGACGGGAGTTCAGTTTTCTAATTACCTACCACTAGATGGCGCACTCGTATCGATCAAGGACAACAGACACCTGTTGCTTGCCAACCTACTTATTACACCGTGCAAAACATTGTAACAACTCTATTTAATCAAATTAGCATGGTAAATACAAAGGAGACAATTTTCATTAAATGCAGGAAACCATCATACTTCATAATTATGGTACATTTTTGTTTAACTTGGAACGAAAACTACGCCAACACTCAAAAACGTGTCTAAAGGCGAAAAAAGACGTGTGAATCATCACACTTGGAGATGCGTGCCAGAAAGTCACAGAACAATTGAAATTCTAGCATTGCGTCGGACCAGAAATATGCAGCCCTTCCATATCTCCATCACTGCTCAAATTATTGCGTCCACAGCAAACAGCTGTACTGTCGCTAATGAACGTGTAACGGGGTTGTTGGAGATACCGTATCGACTTTGCACATATAGTTGAAGTGTTCCGTTACATAACGCGATGTGACTAGACTGAACCGGTACCACTCGAGAGATGTTTTGACAATACGATGCGGGAAGTCTTCTGTTGTCAAAAACAAATCAGAGGGCGGGAAACACATGTTCTGACTGAAATACACCAGGCAGAATTCCCATCGTTATTCAGCGCGATGAATATCGCCGATTCAAGGTAGGAGGGTGAAACTTTTTCGTAATGCATTCCCGGTGGTGGCAGTCCCAGACGAAGCGGCCAGGTACGCATGCTTGTTAGAAATTTCACGGAAAAGGGGGTGTTTTTCGTCGGCCATGCATCTAGGTCCGTGGAATCGTAAAAAAAAGGTACTTTTTCGATCACCCTCCGAGAATAGGGGTAGGATGCCCTTTTTCTACTCTCTCTAGATGTCCTTGGAGTAAACCTCCCACGTTTCGGAAATAGTGGGGTGGTTTTTTGCAGTGATTCTCTTCAAGTTTCACTAAAAAGGGGATGTTTTTCATTGAAATATTCCAGTAAAAGGGGTACATTTGAAATGTCGCTAACAAGCATTGGTACCCACCCATCCAGGGACTGCCACCGCCGGGAATACATTGAAATCTCTGAGTCGTAACGACTATTTTTCTAGCTCCCACAATCAAAACTTTTTAATCAACAAATTCTGAACAAAACAATCCTCGTGAAGTTGTCTTCGCTTAACAAAGACAGGTTCTATACGTAAATCAGATGAAAAGTCACAGAAAAAAACAACAGAAAAACGACAAACTGTGCACAGTGGCAGGTTGATTTCAGCCGGAAAATGTTTTGTTTGGAAGTGGTACAGAGTAAAGAAAATCATAGTTGACAAAACTGTTACAGCTACAGAAGTTGTAAAATGTAAAATATTTCTAGAAAGTCTTGGCAACGAAATATCAGAAAAAGAACAATCCTTCCCAAAAAAAAGATCGCTATTTTGTCTGCCAGATACAAAACGGTTACGATGTTCCAATAAGTAAGCGAAGAAAGTATACAAAAATCATTTGTTTAACGGAGAAGTTATCGTATGTATGAAGTCTTGTCCGAAGTTTTAGCATTCGTATTGACACCATTTGCCCCGGCCCGCCGGTCGGTTTGGTTTGCATGCTAAACCAAATCTGATTAGAATCTTACGTAGCCGCGGAATAGGGTCGCTTCTTTCTCAGACCACTAAAAATAGTGGTCTGAGATTCTTTAATAATAATGCATCTAGAAATAGAGGTAAATAAAGCAATAATTAAGCCTATTCCTACATCAGATTTTAATCTTATTACGTTAAACCGTACTTCGCTGCGCTTTTTAAAAATCAGTGTTTCAGCAGGAATGAAGTGTTCACGATTCATTTCACAAACACGAAATGATTTTTCTTTCATCATAAAGGTTTGTTCTGTGAACACGGATTCTTAAATATCACCGATATATAAAGTTTTCGTCTTAATTATTAGCAATTGTACTGACTACGTTACGGGGGTTTTTTTTTTACGCCAACGTAAAACTGTACGGCTTCTTTGCAGAACCGTACGATCGTTCCCATAAATGTTCCGTGGAGAGCGGAACAAGTAAACTTTGGTTCACGAGCATGGCAAATTCCGTCTATTTAATAGTATTATTTCGCAAATCTATTTCAGTACCCGATATCAAATACTAGTATCTTAAAATCATATCAATTTAATGAAAAGAAACAGTCATTCTTATAACATTTATTATCAAACGTATCGAAAAGTGTATATTTTTTAGATAGGGTTTGATTACCGTGCACCGTCACGGTACCTCGGAGTCGGACGAACAGACGCAAAGGCCAATATAACAGTAAGTTAGGTTAGTACGATTACATTAGAGGAACACAGATTTTAGCGTTGTTAAAAATCATCTCTTTGTTAAACATTTACTGGCGTTTCGAATGGTTACCGATGGATATTCTAGCGTTCTATCTTCACAACTGGAAGTTTAAAGACTCCATTTCACTCTCGCGTGGTTCTATTTCTTCCTTATCCCGGAAAACCCATTCTGTCAGTTATTCAGGTTCACATCGATCGAAACCATTCAAATTGATTATTTCAATGTGTTATCCTGAGAAGCGATCCAACTTCATGAAATGAACACTCTGTCGGTTCGTCATTTTCCATAGTTTAGGTTGTTTCATGAAATTAATAAATATTCGGAAATATTCTTCAATTTGATTTACTAGTTAAATTTATTCCAACGAAAACAATGATAGTTGGTTGGATTATTACAAATTTCAGCAAATATTTCTGTTCATGAAATTCAAGTTACACTGTACAGTTCGTAGCAAAATGTTTAATAATTCCACAATGGTAATATTTTCGTTTCATTTTTTTTAAAATTAGATTTCTGTTACATCTGCTTCTTACCATCAATCGTCGATCATGAACCCACCGCGAAAAAAGATGAACGTTAAATGTTCGCCAGATTCGGACAGTCGACAGCCGTTCGTGGTCATTTTCCCAGTCGGTATCATAGAGACCATCGATATCGTAGGCGCGAATTTGAAACTGAGGGCGTAGTTTGTCGACCATCTGGTGGTGACTTACATAAACATTTTCTGCTTTTGTTGAACGGGTTTTTTTTTTTCAAATCAGACATTTCATAGTTATATTCTCGAAGTGAAGCAGAGGGCTAAGAAACAGTAGACTCGACGACTGAAGACAGGGCAAATATCCACCTAGTGACTCAAATCTGTTCTAAGTCTGCTTGTATATTAGCGCCACTTGTACATACACGTAGGCATATTGCACTAATTACAGGAAACCGTGACAAAATAAAATTCATGTTTTTATTTTAAAAAACGAAATTTTAGAAGACGCTAGTACATACTGATACTCAATATTTGCCGATATTTGTTGGATGATGGACATTTTATGAATCCTTGCGGGTCGTGTTCTATTCCCGAGGTCGACTCCAACAATATCCTCACAAATGCTTACAGCTTCAGAGTTCAACACGAACCGTGAGATAAACTTATGAGATACGGTTCATTAGTTGCAATGACATCTGTTTTGACAACACGCAGATAACGTACTGTGTTGTGTTTTATATTAAAATGCTCCGTGACAGTGGTTTAGTCAATACGACGAAATGTCCTTCACTTGTCAAACACTCAGGAACGCAAAACTTAGCTATTAGGAGAACAAGAGATAGAAACTTGGTACAATGTATATTGTGGATAACCTAAAACGTGCGTGCCCCGGGGATGCGTGCACATCAATACATGTAAATATTCACCTATATTGTTTAAGTAATTACATATATGAAGGTAGGCACATGTGGGCAGGCACTCAGCAGGCAGACAAATTCGTGTGGAGGAAGGAAGGAAGGCACGTACAAGTAGTGTAGGGAGATACTTAGGCGGGGAGGTGGGTTGGTACATGTACCGGTAGGTATATGTTGTTAGCTAGGAAGGAAGGTACTAAGGTAGCTACAAGCAGGGTAGGTAGGCAGGTACTTATAGATAGATAGGTAGGTAGGTATGTAATCACTATTTCTTCAATTACTAACAATTGCCTTTTCCGTGTCGTACGTGTATCTTTAAACATAGAATGCCGGTCAATGGTATCAGTAGCCTATCTTTTCACTTAAAACCCCCTTATCAAAATTTATACCTGGTACCAACGCCTCCAAACACGTTGTCGAGGAGTAATTTACTCGTATCTGTATTGCGTTTCTATATATATACACTCAGCCATTCTCTTTGAAGACAACCGTAATGATCTGAGGTTGCGTTGAGGGGAGGGTGTGTATGACAATACTGATGAACAAGTGTATAAAGAACCAAGAAATTGTCTGAAATCCGTGTTTAGAGTCGCCGTAATTCATTATAAAAAGCATACAAATAAACGACATACATTGATTGACTGTTTTTCAGTGTTTCATGAACTTGGATGACCTAATTCTGTACCCCCCTGAGTTTATTCTTGACACTTGGAAATCACTTGGCGATCGTAATCCACCAGCGTCTATCGGACCATGGCATGACACCGGTATGTTTGCACATCCTCACCCGTAGCTTCAGTGACTACACGTCGCCAAGCCAAAGTACGACGGTGGGTAGCTTACGAGGATTTGAAAACAAATCCTCGGGAAGTCTAATCAACGTGTAATGATCTAATTACGAACATTTGAGGTAAATCTTAATCCACCTAGATTATTGGAGTTATTTCTAGTATTAGAAACCTTATCTTATTTGCATTAAAAGATATTAAATTATGGACCATTGTCAAGTACTCCAATTGGTAAGAGATTGTACGTACACGTATTGAAAACCAAGGTTGAAGAACGCATCTCAGTGTGTGTACTACACCTGCATTTTTTTTTCAACACAACTACGGGGAGTAAAATAATTACCTAGAAACCCACTTTTCACGGCTTCCACGTGCCATAGACAGAAAATGACAAGTCTTACAAGACCCGGTTACTACACTAGATTTGCTCAAGTCTCCGGACTTCTTTTCATAATTTCTTTATTTGAATAAAATATCGTTAACACAAGTTACTGTGTGTGTTTGTGTGTTTTTGGGTGACATGATAACTCAAGTGATCAGTGATTGTGAGGTTTTTTCAACTAAAAGAGAAAAAATAAAACAATTTAGGGGACTAATTCCAGTCTACAACATCATCAGAGAGTCGGGTCACCTTTAGTTTTGTAGATGACATACTGCAGTACGTATATCGCGTGGATTTTCACCATCAAATCCGTTCTGTATCGGGATTCCATTCTAGAGATGTACGTCATTCCATGACGTCATACATGATTCAGTCAAATACTGTGAGACATGGTTTATTTTAAAAGTTTACGTTATTAATTGTTAAAGTTAATTTTCAATTCCGTCTGTGAATGTATGATAAATTGTTTATATCTAAAACAAAAATAAACACTTGACATAGCTAGATTGCTCTTTCAACATATCACATTTAATATAATGCACATTTAAATTCAGTCTAGAGGCTATCTGTTACCTGAAGATATCTGTGAAGGACATCTTCAGCTCTAATGCCACGGATAGCCTCTACATTTAATGTATATGATTGAAATGGGATAGATTGTTAAAAGCTTTTGTTAGGAAGAATTGATGAAATACTAGTCAAACAGACCAACTAGGTGACGATGTACTAACAGTAAGCATACATGTACACGCATGTGTTATAACACGCACAGACGGACGGTTACAACCTAGTCTATGAGTATGGTGAGTTCTTTAGAGAACAAGTCATCCTAATTGAAAGAAATTGTTTGTTTTTTTAACACAAGGTTGTTGTCTCTATGGTACAAGGTGATGGGACACGACATTGTACTGGGTTATTCAAGGTTGATAACTATAGGACTATTGGTACTTGACTGCTTATTAGCTGACAGCTAGTCATCATAAATATGATAAGCTTATCAGCTATTCTTTCATTCTAGTGAAGGGAAGTGATCACTATCAAAAACGAAAAACTTGCAAAATAAATTTTCAATAGTTTCCAAATGTATGTATGTATGTATGTATGTATGTATGTATGTATGTATGTATGTATGTATGTATGTATGTATGTATGTGTGTGTGTATGTATGTATACTATGTATGTATACTATGTATGTATACTATATAGCTATGTATGTATGTATGTATGTATGTATGTATGTATGTATGTGTGTATGTATGTATGTGTGTATGTATGTGTGTATGTGTGTGTGTATGTATGTATGTATGTATGTATGTATGTATGTATGTATGTTGAATGCATGTATGTATGTATGTATGTGTGTATGTATGTATGTATGTATGTATGTATGTATGTATGTATGTATGTGTGTATGTATGTGTGTATGTATGTATGTATGTATGTATGTATGTATGTATGTATGTATGTATGTATGTATGTATGTGTGTATGTATGTATGTGTGTATGTATGTATGTATGTATGTATGTATGTTGAATGTTTATATGTGTGTGTTTGATTACCCATGTGTCTGTATGTTTGTGCTTACGTATAAGCTTTATTCATTGCTGCCGATGGAGTGAGGCAAATAAAAGTTTCCAGACAAAGTTTTGTGCAAATGTTTAGAGTTATAACAAAGGTCTGTCGGAGGCTTTCAAAGTGGCTGGAATCATCCACACTTGAAAAGAGTGTAACACAGGTGTGCTGAGAACTGAGTTCTCTCTGTTCAACTTGTTGACACGGTAACTTCACGTAGAGTGGGTGGCAGACCTGGCCGAGAGCGGTCGCCAGGAGAGAGGCCACCCCTATAGAGGCATGAAGTCGACATTTTGGCTCTATACAAAGATCCTGTGGTATTCCTACCTCAAGCCCTTGAGTCCTGAGTGACGTGCTGAAGAGGCCGTGTGTTTGTAAACCCTCCAAGGCTTGTACATCGAGAGAACACCTGTTGCATTTGATAAGAATTCTAACACGTCAAGTCGATGGTGCTCATTTATATACCTACTGGCTCTCAAGCATTTGATAGAAATATAAGCACAGCTGTGCGGTGTCAGTACAGTACAGTTTAAAGACATACATAGCAATAACTTGAAAGACACCAAGTGACAAGCAACCAGTCTATCAAAATCACATTGACGCATGTTGATAACTATTAAATTCAGATTTACGGTTGTACAGAGTTGAGACTCAGTGACACAATAGCGTTGACCATTTTCTGTACTGATTTTACACAACGATGTACATGTAGAGATTCAGACAAAACCCAAATGTCTTTCATTACGACTGCAAAATTTCTCTGGATACCACTTATTTTCGATTCATGAGAAGCTACGGACGTGTTACTATGAAATCATTTATACGTTGTATCGTGGCATTTATATGATTTATTATACCGTTTCAGGAACCTTG
Organism: Glandiceps talaboti; assembly: GCF_964340395.1. Lineage (NCBI taxonomy): Eukaryota > Metazoa > Hemichordata > Enteropneusta > Spengelidae > Glandiceps > Glandiceps talaboti. Next base: position 13,572,378 of record NC_135553.1, read on the forward strand.
CACAATAAAAAAAAGTCACAACATAGACACAGGAGTCTGTAAAATTATAGAATATGCAGAACACATGCACTAAAACAACCTGGTGTTCTACTCAAACACTTACCCCAAAAACTTGCTACTTAATCAAAGTTAGAAGGAAAATGAGTTCTCAAAGTTTAGTTATTTTTAGAATACATTTCCTTGTTTCCGATTTAAAACCCAGGGGTTAAAAACCTTCGACATTTAAAGATTAGTCAAGAATTGACTTCATGTAGTATAGTGGGTATGATATAGCTATTACTAGTTTACGAGGCTTAAATCATTGATTTGAGTTTCAACACACTCCGTGACAACCTAATCCCCTACAGGTTGTATACACACAAGAGTTTAACAACGGTTGTATATATGTAATTTTTATCAATAGTAAATAAAGAGCAGGGCAGTTGACACTTCTCTGTATAATAACCTATGGTCAGCTTTACTGTTTCTCTTTTAGGAGCTCGAACTTTTTTTTTCAATGTATCTAGAAATTTCGAACTAAGGCAAATATTGCTTTCGTTTAGGGATACCAAGTGCTTTCAAATTGTAAGAGTACTGCTGACAACTACTGGTGACATAAAAACTTACTCATTAGAACCAACGATAGTTGAAACGCCTGTTGAATTTCAACTTTTTTGAAGGGTTGGAATTGACAGGTCTTTTTTCAAAATGTCTGTTCTGTGTTTGATCACCTGAACAGCCATTATTGTTCACGTTGATGCCGAGATAACTATTATGAACACTACGCAACTTCAGTCAACCGTATGTTGTCGTATTATTTTTTTGATATACCAGATGTAACTGGTTATTTACCCACGAGTATGATGTGTATTGTGTTTAGTGAGGTTTTACATTCGGGGTATACGTCGAACTTGAGGAGAAAGCTGTATACTGAGATTTATATAAACACACTGTCCAGCGATGGTCCATTCAACCTATTATCCTTATTCATTCTAAGCGTAACTTGAAAATGAAGGTACTTCGGAGTATACTTCAGAGGCGAGAGAAATAACGTTAAAAACTTTCTAACTATGTAAAATTCCCACCAAACTTCAATTAGAAAAATACTCTGATGTTGTTTAATTATTTTTCAATTCTACGAAAAGATTATAAAAAGTAGCCTCAGTTTAACATTAGTACTGCTCCGAATTAAAATGGTGTTGAGGGTTCCGACAAGGGAATGGATACTATTTAAAATGTATTGAACTGTCTGTTATAAATGTTGAGTGGAGGCTCCCGCCGAGAATTTGAAATATCGTAGAAACTACTTGCCCGAATGAGAAATCTCGTACACCGTACCAGCAGTGAGTTTAATTGAACGGCGTCTCTTTTCATCCGTAGTTGGCTAGGGTAAGGATGAATATTAATCAAATATATCAAAAATCTACGGTAATTTAAAGAAGATTCCGCCCCCCCCCCCCCATCTGAGCTTAAACTGCTACTGTCGATCACTGGTAGGAGGCGATGAAACTCGAATAGACCCCCCCCCCCCCATCCAAAATTGTATCTGCGGTAGCAACTGGTTGACAAAGATGGTAGAACACGATATCACAATATGGGAAAGACAACATTTGGAAAAAAAACCTAAACAGAAAAGTTTATGACAAATCTAGAACCTCAACCGTTGTGTTGCCATGGTTAAATATTATAATGGAACTTAAAACTTACCGCAAAAAACGTGGGAAGACAGAGAACAAATCGCAACTGGTGAAGGCTTTCGACGGTCTGTGATATGAGAGGCGGTGAAAAATCTATCGTAGTCTGCGTGTGTATTGCACAACCTTCACATACAACATACAATGATGCAGTGATTGCTAACCACTCCAAGTTGTGGAGGTAAGATTACCCTTTCAATCAATTCTATTTAAGTTCTTAGTTTGACATCGTTCTAATTTAATCCATACACAAGGGAAGTATCCGGCACTCGTCGCACAGTACAAACGATTTTTTTCAGTGCGAAAGTTTACAGAAGAGAAGAAGGAAAGGGGTTGATAAATATTTACTCGTAATGGACCACTGTCTGTACATGCACTGCTTGTTCAATATATTGACTTCAGACTACATTTACCCGGATTAATAACTTAACTCCGGCGTCAACATCATCATCAATTCGTCGAGTTTTTTTTTTCTAATTGTAATAAGTGTACGCAGTGTCGTCCAGTTCTGTTGTGTTGTTGGATTCCATTGTTTTGATAGCAATATTGAATCTATCTATGTGTTTATTTAGTCGTTACCTTGTTTGATGTCAAACTAAAGTGTAATCCTTGGTTAGGTTATACCCTTTCAAAAATACATAGAATCGCAATTACGCAATCAAAACTTTACGGCGGTAACGGGTATCGATTGACGTGCGAACTTTTCCCTATGGTGTTGTATTTTCAACAAAGAAAAATCTACGTATAATCTCACCACCATTTAAATGATTTGCCACAACATCACAAGTAATTCTTTTTCATGACAATAAGTCTTTCATTAAAGTGTAAGAAGCTGTTACAGTAACTTTTGAAGTTTCATTATTTTATTTTTTGAAACTTTTGAAATATTCAAAGACCACCAGGCTCTCGGTAAGTGGCGGGGGGGGGGGGGAGGGTAGAGGGTGAGAGTATAACGCCGTTTATGTATATTGTGAGAAGAAAGGTGAGCAATATATTGAAATGGTTTATGCATTTAGTTGATTTTTCGATGGCAAAAAAACCCCGAGAGCTCTTAGTTAAATCTTGTGATAAATTGGTCTTGTCATTCAAGGTTTTTTTTTTCATCAATTCAGTTATACTCGTATCTTAAGTAAAATAATTATAAATCAGTAAATAAATTGAAATGACCACCATTTCAAGTTGTCGCAAGTTAAAGTTAGATTCTATTGAATACATCAGCCCACCATTTTTCTCGCTAATAACTCATACTGCGGTTATGTGTCCGATATTTTGGAAGTTTATCTGACAAGTAACGTTTCTAAGTCTTTCACCTACGCTGGTCAAAAATACAAAGAACGGCCCGTTTCTTTTCCACACAACCGTATTGAAAATTCTACCCGTAAAAGCTGTGGCTTTTTGGGATCATTTGTTTGATCATTGTTTTCGTTTGGCAAAGTTAAAGTGGTCGCTCTGGGTTTTTTGTATGAAGGTGGGGGTTGGGGGTTGGGACAGATTTCAACTTGAACACAAAAGGAAAACTAACATTTAATCAGTGCACTCTTTATCCGTTTACTGTTGCGATGTATCATCGCTTGCTGAACACACCCGGCGTTTTTAGATAGACATTTTTAGACTAGAAGTAATGTAACGTTGTGAAGTTTTGACGACATTTTCGCGATCAACACAACTGTATTCTTATTACTTTGATTCTCCGACTACAGGCACTGTTAGAATTATTCGTTCAACCATGAACACTTCGTGACTCAAACAAAAGAATTGAAATGCGAGAATGAAATGTTCATGCAATTAGTCTTCCTAATCATAGTTAACCTACTAAATGAAAATTTCTACTCACAGACTGAATCTAAAGAAAGTGAACTGACTACTATTCAACACTGGGAATTTTTCAAAGTAAGATTTACCCGCGCTAGAGAACTTTGCAAAATCAATGACGTGTGAACAGCATGGATGCATTTTATTCATACATATAGACTTAATTGAGTAGTAAACAGTGCAGACTATTAAATGCACTCAGTAAAATCGAACGAACGAGATTATTACGCAATGTTTCCATACCAACAAAAACACTTACTTTCTAAAAATGTTTATTTGTGAATCGATTTTTATACTACAATATATGCCAACGTACACATCAAGGTATAATCGCTACATAAATGTAATTCTGACTAGCGCTCTATAACCATTACTGCTAGATATGAAGTTTGAAAAATTTATATAACATACATTCAATTATGTATACGTTACCGAGGTCACGTTTAGCCAAAATGTGTCGTTGTGGTAAACTTATAAACATTTAATTCTCTGCATTTTAATCTAAGAAATCACAAATATATCCATGGAATAAAACATCACAATTCACTCACACATTGTTTTGTTTGAAAGTATGCGAGCTGAACTGATTATACAGCCCGTTACTGGTTAGTGTTGCTCTGCTTGATACAACCACACAGAATCCAATAAGAAAATGGACATTCTACACTTTAAGATACAAGATTGCAATTTATATTTCTTGCTACATTTTGTCTAAATGGAATAAACTTTTTAAACATACTGCAACTAGACGCAGACATTCGGACGTCAATGGTTTTTTTTTATGTCTGCATTTGATGTCTGCATGGTGGCACGTTAGTTCATTTCACTTTAAAATGTAGCAAGAATCTGTAAAATCATTCAATCTTGCAATCTTAAAGTAACGTGTAGTTTCTGTTTGGTTTCTGCATGTTTCTGTCAAACAGAGCCAGTGAACGCTAATACGCGTACGAAACGGGTTGACTAGCACAACAGAACGCATTATAATCGACAACACCAATGCGATCCCAACCACATTGACACCGTCTATTGTCAGCAGATAATGTAACTTTTAACTCCGCCTAAACTTTGCATGACTTCACAAACCTCCAAAACACAAGCAGGTACAATTCACAGATTGGATGACAATCCATCAATTTCAAAGATAACTGTTCGGGAAAAAATTACTTTACAGCTGCACCGAACAAACTTGATTCAAACGAATTGCATTGATATGTTTTATCAAGATTGATAAAACGGTAATAATATAGCAACATTTACTACTCATTTACCTAAATCACCTCTGTCTCAAGGTGGAATGTATCTTCGTTATCATTCTCGTAGCATATTTGCCGAACCTAAACACACAGTTTAGGTCATGTTCATGGTTTTGATGTTGAACGATTAGAACGCAAATCTGCCTTAATTGATTTAAATGTGTCGGTTTATTGCTGATATCACACCACTCAACGGCATGGTATTGACGTGACATAGCATCAAATGTGGCAACGCGATTATCTGCCGAAAATGTTAGATTGGGCAAACTTGAATTCATTTACATGTACTGTCTGATGATATATAGTGTTATATATATATATATATATATATATATATATATATATATATATATATATATATATATATATATATATCAATGTGACAGCATTTAGGTAATCATGAGATAGTTTTATAATCATCATCATCATCATCATCATCATCATGAGAAATCTATTCAATCTTCATGATCTATCTATGTCTTTTAAGGGGAGGGGTGTTTTTTTGTTTGTATATTATCTGTTTTGTCTCCAATTCTTATCATTTCACGTCTCACAATTGGAGCTCTTTATATATATATATATATATATATATATATATATATATATATATATATATATATATGCTCTACATACATATGTATTGAGCACTGTTCTCTCCAGTGAGACACACACACACACACACACACACACACACACACACACACACACACATATATATATATATATATATATATATATATATATATATATAATATATATACATATATATATATATATATATATATATATATATATATATATATATATATATATATATATATATATATATATATATATAATAACTCGGTGAGTATCAATCTGCTAAGACAGTGCTCTATACCGCAGTGGCAGAGCGTGAAACTCCGAGTTACAACCAAGAAAGAGTTCCAGTACTATCAAACCTATATATATATACGCACTCACATTGAATGAAATTGAAGTGAAACAAACATAGAATCACAACATTTGACTCTTCACCATATAAAGTACAACACAGTGACGTCATAAAGCCAGTTTCAATGACTCTTAACTTATTTTCAGACGATGGTGGCACCAGGTCAGCATTCACTATGCTCTAGGTCATGTGACTTGCCTTAATGGTTTTAAATTGAAGCCAAAGGGCCAAAACATGTCAGCCAAACCATAACCCCAATGTTTTAATTCAGACACCTTTAAAACAAATTAACGTGGTGTTCCCACGAAATGCTGTCAATTTTTGGTCAATAGACTTACCTATCTTATAGGTAAAGGACGTCTTTTTTTAAACTAATGATTCAGAACCTAGATCATACTGTAAACAACGTACGCGATTCATCGATTAACGGCCCTGTAGACTAGATAATCGTGACCCTGCTAAAAATGTTATACCGGTTTTCGAAAACAACAACCTTGCCACCGACGTTCTACCAATCATAATGTCGACGTTTTCGACGTGAAATAAAGAACGTTTGGTTTTGAGATTTACCGATACATTTTTACTTACCTAAATCTACGTAATGAGGTGGGTGACAAATCAAGATCATAAGTATTTATAATATGTTTATGGTTTTTAAACAATTATTTTTATGATATTGATGGCTTATAAAGAAATAACATATAAATTTTGCACCTGATATGATAATAAATATGTAAAATCAATCATTTATATACGAAATCAATTGTTATCTCTTTAATGCAGTGGAGAGAATACCTTAAGTCAATGGGAATCGCCGTACAGTCTGTTGCCAAGTATCAAAACTATAGAACCGAGTTGTACCAGTTTACTCACCCGCATGCATTTACTGGCAACTGTGAATGCCGCATACAGCCAACCCCACAGCTGGATGGAAAGCTGACAGTGCAGAAACACCTGAGCTGTCACCACAAAACTTCAAATTAGTCGCAAAGCCCAATAAACAGAAAATCTGTGAATGTGTGTCGACGATGATGTTCGGACTGTGAGTAATTAGCGAGTGTGTTGATGCCACACTCCGTGTATAAACTAAGCATGGTTAATGTGTATGGTGAACCTTGACCTGCCGAGGACGAGGATGCGATGACGTCATTATCGGAAGACAGATCATACTTAGTGCGTTGATTAGTCTCTCCAATTCTTTCCTCACCGTTTGTGTTTTGAATGATTTTTTTTGTGTGGATTTTGATGTGTTATCTTGGGTTTAATCATCTAATATAAATTTAAAGTTAAATGAAGAGCGAATTATAGTCACGTTTGTCTAGCTGTACGAACAGGAAATGGGTGAAAATTCTGAATTTCACTTTTTTTAATCTTATTTTTTTCTTTTAGTAAAATGTAGTACTATAGAAGGTAAATAGTTCAAATATGAATTCTTTGCACGGCCACTGATATACAACTTGCATCAAACGTTTTTACCGTGACCGAAACTATATATATATGATCTCATAATGACCGTTATTAAAATCACCATTCAGACATTACCAAATGTTACCGAATGATTTCGTATTTATTCTATGGTTTTTTTTTTTAAAGTTTCGAAACAAATTGTATATCAGATTTCGTATAAATTGATGGAAGTGAGAAAATGTTTGATAAGGATAAATGCGCAATGACGGTTGTAATGGTATTTATTGACGGTTACTGCAAATATGATATGAAAACGTTGATTGTTGAAATTTAGTCATTGTCTAGCCGTTCATCGAATCGCTTCACGTTAGAAATACTGTTGTGACAAACTATTTTCGGCACAAGATTTAGAGGCCTACTCTGGCAGTTGTCTGATGACCTGTAACCTCTCCAATGCATGCGCACATTTTTCACGCGGCCAATGTCAACTTCTTGGATGACCCATGCCAGACGATAACGAAGTATATCAATTTCGAGTAGCACGATAATATGTTGAATTAGCTATGAACCTGGCAGGAAGAACGATGTGTTTACCGACTCCGTTAAACTTCAAACAAGATATTGGCCGCAAATTGACAGCTCTATAAAGAAGCACTTAGAAACAAAATCAGAATCAGTTCAAAGTCGTAAAAATCACCACCAGCTTGACGTGTTTATAACACGACTAAGAACTCGCGTCGTCAATTTTGTTAGAATGATATAGGGTGTGATTAACGACAACATCAATGTTGAGAGTTTGATAGCCGAAAGATGGCGAATGCTGTTTGATTTTGACACACAAAGATTAAATTTTGTTGAAATTTACGACCAAATGAGTGTAAATCGGAGTTCAATTACTTTGAACCAACGTGCTTCGACATGAAAGCCATGTACACATAATATTTTCTCCAAGTGTGTGATGTTCTGGTAATCTTGCAATATTCCACTAAGGCCTACAAAAAATATATGATTCCGATTACGCTCAATTTTAGAATAGGTAGGGTAGGTAATATATTCATGTGTGCGTGTCTAGTTCAGGTAGTTATGTTTTCCGTTGTTTTCCGATATGGTCTCTGTGTTATTGGTTTCTCAGTTCTCATCAGATGTACAACCATTACTGATTGGAAGAGCAGTTTCTATTGTCATAAGTTGATGTCAGTTTCCACTATTTCTCGCGAGACTTCACAATTTTCACGATTTTTTTTCTCAAATACTCAAAATAAAATTTAGGGGCGACAGAGAAAAACTACGTGTAGTTGGGGGTCGGTTAACTGGAACCAAACAATTTTTTTTGTTTATGCCGAAATACAAATATATTACTCGAGATAAATGTCTGACTCATTTTATTTGCTGAAAGAATACCGTATACATGTACAAGTACGTTGTTAACATTCTTTGCATATAAATGATTACTTCAGATAAACCTTAACCTTGACTTTTCATCTTTTAGAGTCACGGTACCTGATAAATTGTGACATGTTTTTAGTATTTTTGTTCACACTATAAGATATGAAGTACCCTTTTTTGTTTTCACAAACTTGTTTGTGTACCCGGCTATTGTTCTATGAGTTAGTGTCTATGATTGGCTAATTAGGCTGAAAACACACGCAGTCAGATATGTTATGACATACAATTAGTATCATGAAACATCATGACACAAAACATTGTCTGGGTGACAAACATCGTACCAACGGTGTTACATTTTGTCGTGTGCCGCGACAAAACTCGTACCAACAGTGCTACATTTTACCGTCTGGTTCAACAAAAATCGTACCAACAGTGCTACATTTTACCGTCTGGTTCAACAAAAATCGTACCAACAGTACTTACTACCATACATTTTCTCATCTGGCTCGACAAAAATCGTACCAACATTGCTACATTTTGTCGTCTGGCTCGACAGAAATCGTACCAACATTGCTACATTTTGTCGTCTGGTTCGACAAAAATCTAATAATAAACATTGTACAAATATCGAAAACCAGAGTGTATCAATATTGGTACGATTTTTGTCGTGCCAGACGATAAGTAGTAGCAATATTGGAAAGATATTTGTCGAACCAGACGATGTTTTGTTTCAGTTAGGTGAGAGTGATTCTACCGTTTGGTATACAAAATATACAAGTATGAATTGACCAGTTCTGCAAAGTGAACGATGACCAAAAGTTATAATCGTTACGATACTTCTTGTCAAACACCAATTGTTATCGCGGTAAGGAACATCGAAGCTCAAAGTGTCACGGTTGAAAACGTATGTGAACACAGAATGTGTCACAAACGGGAAATTGGTGGGTTTTAAACAAAACAAGATAAGAGCGAGTGTTAAACTTCTAAAGCCAGGTGAACACAACATAATTGAAGTTTGCCCAAATGACTATTGGCCTGGTATTCTTTTTTTCTGTTATTTTAATAGTAATTGCGTCCGTCAAAACTGCTCGCAACCGTTCACTTACCGCCATGTTTTGTATTGTAACAAAAGTACAAACCCTATCGCTAAGAATTTTTGTGAATACCGCGACTTTATCTTTAGACCGTAATCAGATAATTAATTCCTATCGAAGGAATGTATTTTAATAATAAATTCTCTCGAAAGAGGATTATTACTCCTTATAATGATTATAACCTTGAATTATTACACCGTACGCATCGTCAAAAGAAAGAATTTATTTTGTTCGGAATAATGATGGGATTTTTATCAAGTTTTACTAGTTTTAGAAGTCGGTATACGAACCAAGTGAAAATATAGAGAAATGAGTAATACTTTTTTTTCTTTATCTGTCTGAAATCGTGCAAAAATTAAACTGTTCCAAGAAAAGAAAAAACTTGCGAATTCGTAACAAATGCTATCTATATAATAATATTTTATTCCAAATCTTTTTAGGAATTTTCCGATCTGAAAATCTATTTTTTTTTAATTCTCTACTGTCGCGCAAAGAATTGCCTTTCTTGGGACAATAATATTGTATTGTAATGTATTCGTCGAAAATCTCGACATCTAGCTTGTCGTCGTTACATTCACACAAAAAAATCATACCAGTGTCACAGTAGTGAAATTAAATATAGTTGTGAAAGTTCGCCGAATCGATCTAATTAAAGACGCAGAGTAAAGCATGATAGGAAGTACCAACCAACAAACCATGTCCGACTTACTTGATTATCACTGAGAGAAAAAAAACTATAAAATAGCCATTTATCTTATAAAATTCACGAGCGTTTGCTCACTTCAAGGATACTCTAGTCCTTTCTAGACACGGTCTAGGAACTGGTACAGACAAGTACAGTGTAGCAACACTCAATTAGTTGTGATTTATGTGATTCGCAGATTTAAATCAGTGTACAAGACTTGCTAACCTCGTTTTCGGTCCTCATATGGTGTGCCTGGACGCACACGTCATCGATTCATCAATAAGATTGGGCACCTGGATATTTAGACCGGTGATTTCGCAAGACATTGTTTGCTTGCAAAAAGCTGAACTTTAAAAGTCACAACTTTAACATTAGAAGCCCGGTTCCGAAAAGGAACAAAATTAAGACGTGAAAAACCTCCAGTTGTCAGGCATAGCTATAGAATAAAGTTGGTTTACAACAAAAGAATGTTTCTGTGTAATTTTGTATGGATCTAATGATAAGATAACATTGACGCAAGAACCCAGGATTGAATCCCTGAGCCTTTTATGGCAGGCAGGAGAGATATAAATTTTTAAAACATTTGTTTTTGAAATTTAGAATATGAAAGTTCATATATACATACATCTGTCACCCCAAATGGAAATATATACTTTTATGACAATCTTGTTATTCAATCAGCCATTGAGTTCGTATCGTGGAATGTCAACTTATATAAGTGAGATAGTTCTTTACTGCCTCGATGATTAAAAATAGTGAAACAAAGTAAACTAAATTAAACTTAGCAAAATGAAACCTGACTCTGCATGGTTTGTCAAGTACGATTTTCAACGATATATGTAGTTTTAAAAATGATGTATTCTTCTAGTTCTAAAATGGCGCAAACTTTTGATTTCGACATTTCACACCAGACAAAATTGGTGTAACTGAAAGTTATAGTGAGATTGTGTAGAGCCGCCGAAGTATATTAGTCATTTGTTATTTATGTAATAAATGAAATATTAATTTAGAGAAGTTACTGAACTGGATTATTCAAAGTGTTATAAAGTTTTGCAGACTTATCTATGTGTAGTTCTTTCAACTTGGATGCTGAAAATATAAGAGTATAATTTTAGAAGTCATTCATCGCAGTTATTCTTACCAGCTTATTCTTAAAAAAATAACTAATAGCATAGTTTATTATTCGACTTGAATTTTATCTTCTTGAAGTCCGCCGAGTTGAATTGTCGTATAAACGAGAAATTGAATCTACGACGACGGGCTTGCTTTTTTGAAAAAAAAAAAAAAATTAAAAAAGGCTTGTAAAACCGGATGAATTATCGACTGTAGGGCTTGTTCTAAATTTGTTTTTGTTTTATCCGTAGAAAATTAATGTTTCTCATAAATTAGACATCCTTCTGTTACATCGTCCGTCGCCATCGATAAAACTCGGCAACTCTTTACTGTTGAAAAATGTGTCAAAACACAGATGCTCATAGAAATACAATTAACTAGTTCCACTAACACAGTGTTGGTGCGACAAAAATATAACTTACATTGCTATTAGTACATTTCATCGTCTGGTTGAACTTTTTTCTCCTAACTTTAGTACATTTGGTACAACGTGGAGGATCTATGATTTTCTTTCCATGTGATATACTAGTCATGATATCTTAGTATCACGTTGTCACACTGCTGTAAAATGAGTTGGCGATGGTTGGCTAATTTATAAAATAATCGGGTATTTCATAAAAAGAAAACGAAAGTGTAGCAAAGTCAGGAAGAATGATTTTTCATTGAGACAGAAAAAGCAGAAATGTAACAGAATTAGTCAGACGTTTTCGGTCAAAATGACCGACTCCCATTTTCATTTGAAAAGATATAAAGATTTCTCTGTTTCAAAACTACGAATATACGTTTTGAAAAAAGTTGAAAGATGGTATCCTAAACGGCTTAGAATTTGATAAAAATTGATATTTTTCATCGCATGCTCATTTTACCCGACAGTGTGGTGTGAGGATGTACTTTTCGAACAAATCACTGGCTATATGCACGCATGTCGCCAGACATCTGCCATATGGACAAAGACGTTCAATAGCGCGTAGATAGCGCGCGGCGTCTATCCAACAATGATGGAAAAATAACCATATATTCCATAATTAATAAATAAAATATAACAGCGCACTCAACTAAAAAGGTAAATCTCCGGATATAAGTTTTGCTCTTTGGGCAACACGGTCGATTTGAAAACGAATCCAGATCGAGCGAACAATTAATCGACAGACGCTATTAATCAGAACTGTATCAAAAGGCGCATAGAATCTAAGAAATGGTAGGAAGGGCGACAAAATTGATGTCAGAATTGAAATAAACAAATCCTGGAAATTTCAGTGGACCCTTTATTCACTTACTACACAAAGCTTAACGAATCAAAAATCGTAGCTTCTAAAAAGGTATATATAAGGTATATACCAGAAATTGCGATTCCGCTCTGATTCACTGTTCCAGAATATGCTGACAAAAGTTGACACTTTCCATTTAAGTAATTCTTAAATCTTAACCAAATGCCAAAACGCATATTTTCCAGTCGGCATAAAAGCAGTTCTAAATATTTACGTACTTTCGTTGGCAAGTTAAGCCAAGTTTCCTCTCATGACATTTAGAATTTCAAATACTGCTAAAGAATGAGACATACCTCGTTAACCAAGCACCGTTCACCACAGCAGATTTTGTGCCTTCTGACAAAAAACAAGATTGACAACCCCTAAAGACTAACTCACAATTTGCACGTGATATATCCCCTCCCCTTTTTTCAGAGATGAATTATTAAAATGTCAACGTTGATTCAGATGCGTTGTAAATTGACATAGACCCTCCTCAAAGTAGTTTTTGTCTGATGGACTGCATGGCACGAGAACGAGCAGCCAGGCATGCTGTTAGCTCTGATATTTGTCTATGTTTGTAGAGGCGTGGTGTCGTGTCTGTCTAGCATGTCACGGCTGCTAAGCTAACTTTCCCGAGCCAAGTATTTCTGTACAAAGCTTTTGGATCTCAGGAACATTTTTTTTTACAAATATAGGTAAAACTCTTTCAAAACTATTAGGGTAGACGCACACTACTGCCAGAAAGTTTTGGAATTCATAACCGACTCCAAGGTGTATACGAACACCAAAATCCCTCTTAAAGCTCAGTTCAGACTGGACCCCGGTTTTTGGTGTAAAAACCCGTTGTATGTCAGGACTACATGTAGTTGGTTCTGAAAAAAAGACTGATTTCATCTTAAGTCTTCACTGGTAAGACATCGCGATTATGAGAACCTGAGGTGGAACCATAAGTCTTTAGAATATTTTTTATTTATAATGTTGGTGTTAGATCAGAAAAAACTTTGAAATATATGTAAATCGCCCTTGTTTCTTAGACTGTGTAACCCCTCTAGGCCGTCCTACTTCTTGTCTGATTGATTGTAGGCCTTGCATCCAAACGACAGCAAAGAGCTGTTCTTGTTTCAAAAACATCGTTTCACGAAAGATAAACAAGTTGTATTAAGGGCTTTTAGAAAAGTAAAAAATGGTGACATTACTCTGTTAATACTGAAAAGCGAACTTTTAGTATAATTCAATAACCCAACCCAACCCCCCCAACCCCGCCCACCCGCGTTCCTACTGCGTTTGCTTACTCTAGCATAGATGTAGGTAGGTGCATTTACCGTGTACAGATAATTCGAGATTAATTAATGATTGTAAAACTTCACTCGGTATCTCTATGTCTGAGATCGATAGTAATTACTAATGATTTGTTATTTTTTAGTTATCTTTAAATGTTGATACATTATTGCAGAAGTCGATCATTTGCTCATTCACTGGTGTTGTCGTTCAGGTGTTCTTTATCCCCAAGCCATGGCTGTGCGATAAACTTACTGAACATACCGGAATTTTAGATCGATTTTTTCAGAAATGTTAATCCCCTTGCATATGTCTTATCTGATAAAGTTCTCTTTTGTTACGCCTTGGTTATCTCTTCTTGTGTGCTTATGGACTGAAAATTAGTAAAATGCGGTTACAACTACTGTGTGCAAAGATCTAGAATGTGAGTTTGGGGATTTTAAACCATTTTCTGTATTTTTGTGACTGCGAATCAGTTATTACATAAATCATGATTTACGTAATTAATGTCCGTATTTTTATTCCCGTACTTCATTTTAGCATTTTGAGAGTTCTTGACTGAATGATGCAACTGTACGATGAAACGCCTTCGATAAAGTTTCAAAAATGTCGAAAACTTTGCCATCGAAAGTACAGCTGAGTTAAATATTGGAAGACCGTTATGATGCGATATATTAAATTTACTTAAAAGTGTATTTTGACACAGACAAGTGGTTTTGAACGTTTATTTTTCCCATAGTTCTCTACATTATGTGCATATTGGACAAATAAGCATCTAATTAGCATATTTTGTTAAGTTTAAAAACCAACTGTATATTTCATAGTTTGAATTGCTTATTAAGAGGAATGGTTTCTCAATTTCGATCAAATATATAATATTCACCTATAACGTCTTTGGAATAAATCTAAGGAATTAGAATGTTCCAACCCCCAACCCCCCAACCCCCACCTTATAAAGGCAATGAACATTCTATAACCAGATTCACTTGATATGCAAATTACTTCCCAACTATAAATATGTAAATACATATAAAAGGAACAGGAGCAAAGCAGTGCGTAGTTCCAGGTAATGCTTCCTCACGTTAAGCCTGTAAGTCACGTAATGATCATATTAACACCGTCCTATTTTACCTTTCAGCTAACCGTTGACCACCACATATGTACAAATAACTCTAAACAACTCTAAAGAGAGTATGTTCTCTCTCTCTCTCTCTCTCTCTCTCTCTCTCTCTCTCTCT